>NW_015636550.1:39562-47269 GCF_001515625.1 Sinocyclocheilus rhinocerous
TACATTATGTATTTTAACAGTGTTGTTCAATACAATCATGTAATTTCTTGGTTTTGATATTTTATTTGAGCCAATTATTATTGCCTCATCGTTAGTTTATATATAAATAGTCATACTAAAGCCTGGTTTTCACTTAGGTCTATTTGTGTTACTAAAAATACCAGATTACTCAATTGTCATAATAATCAGTAGATTACTTGATTACCAAAATAATCATTAGTTACAGCCCTAGATTAGTTAAAATATTTCAAAATACAAATGCATTGTTTTACTTTGTGTGATTAAAAGACAAATATTTTCTCGTTTAAAAAAAAATATCTTAAAAATAGTATTCAAATATTGTCTCATTCTAGTGAAACAAGTATCTGTATATCTCGTGAGCTAAGTGTATTGTCACACACCCTAGTGTTGATAAGCAGTGATATAGCTCATAATTTCCCAAGTGTATGATACAGCTTTCATTCTTCAGGTCAATCATATATATTCATGAAAAAAAAATCAGTTTGAAAAAGGAAATATCCTTTTATATTATATCCATAATATCCTTTCAAATGTTAAAGTTGCCACAGTCATTGCATGCTTGTGTGCTGCACTTTATTTGTACCATTTTGTTTTATTAGTTTATTAGAATTTGAAAGATAATAACGATATTGTTTGATAAGTGAGATCTCTGATTTTAGTCCTTGAAAACCAAAAAAGTAGTGCTTGAAAAGTCCTTGAAAGTTCTGGATTTTCATGTTGCAGTTTCTGTACGAACCCTGGTGGCACATGTGACGAGTGGTCTATGTTTCAGGTGATGTAAAGCCTACAGCAGTGTGACCTCCAGATATTCAGTCAAAATCTGCCCTAACTCTCTCCGGCCTGCTCATTAGAGAAGCTTAACTGATTTGTGAATAAATTATATTTTAGTCTGATATTTTTATATATGATCACATAAAGAAATCAAATCAAAATTAATGAGTATAAAAAATTATGCTTTAGGGGTCAGCTCAGTCAGTAATTATGCTTTCCATTGGGATGAATGAAGTCTTGTTTTTTGTTTTTTTTGGGCAAAGACCACAAAACGTGTCTATACAGAATATTCTATTTAAAGTGCTATACTGGAGGTCAAAAATCTTACATTACATTTAATTGTTTCGCAAGACACTTATCCAAAGCAACTTACAAATGAGGAGAATAGAAGCAAACTTGAACTGTTTGACAGTACAGTACATGAGTTCTGACATATTAAAACAAACACATTAGAATGAACATGCTTGCTTACATGTTGCTATATTAATGCAGAATCCGTATCTCTCAGCAAAAGTCTGTTTCCAAAGCCTGAACTGAATTGTGATTTGATTACCAAAGAATGAACGAACAAACAAATAATGCTCTGCAAACATTCTTTTTCATGTAGTTGAAAAAGAGGCCTTTGGAAAGTAGTGCTATTTTTAGTCTTGTGATCGTGTTACAGTATCTGTTCCATCTCTGGCATGTGTCAGCGATTGGTCAGAGGTGATGGAGGCCTGAACGTTTGTTCCCCAAATCTTCTGTTACGCAAGGAAAAAGAGGAAGTAGAAAACATCAGCTTGGTTCCAGTAAAAGCTGTTGTGAGTTTGAGAAGTTGGCAGTATGTTTTTATAGTACAGTGACATCTTGCTCTTGAATTGATTTCTCAGTTCATGACTCCTTTTCCAAGACTTTACGGGGAAGAAATAAATAGGAATTGAAATAAATATGCTTTTTGTGCCAACATCAGCTGGTGCTGCTACTATGGTGTGCTTCCATTACAGATTTGCGCAAAACTTTTGCAATTATTTAAAACATGTCGATTTAAAAAAACTGTTGCACAATGACGGCGTTTCCATTAACCGATGTTATGCGACTAAATCTATTTTTTTTCATCTCGCGATAAGTCATGGCGATGGATGTTGGTAGGTTTACGTACATCGCAGTGTGTGTGTTTGTGTGTTTCAGTATCTCTAACCTGGGGATGTTTGGTATCAGTGAGTTCAGTGCGGTCATCAATCAAGCTTGCATCTTAGCCGTGGGCAGCACCAGGACTGATCTGAGCTTGGCCCCCCAGGACCCAGATGGCCCCGTTCTCCACACCAGAGTATGTGAGCGGAGTGGAGCGGCAACAATTTCCCCTCCGCGCATTTAATAATCACTCATTTCCCGCTCCCGCTCCACTCCTCGCTCACTGATATCAGAAACACCGCTCCACCTTCGCTCCTCTAAAGTATTTCAGTATGTTTGAAATATCACAGTTCTGTTCATAACGTATATTAAAAGAAGAAGATAAATAAAGTAACAGGAGAATTTCAAAGTGACTTATTGGAACACTAGTGTGCAAACTTTTTTCCTACCTCATGCCAAGCTAACATGGTTGCACTGTCAGCATTAAAAGGTATAATTGCTGCTTTTTGCAGTGCAAATTTTGTATGTGATGAAAATAACAGTACATTTTCATCAAGTTATTTTACCTACGGATCGCTGCATTTCTTACAGATTTCTTCTCATTCGAAATCGGATACAGATGAAGTAACACTGTAAGATTACATTTGTTTGAATGCATTATTGTGAATATGTGTTGTACCTGTTTAAATCATGCTTTCAGCTGAAAATATTCAGTATCTAGGAGGAACAAACAAATTCCTTGAGAACTATAACTTCCTGCTCATGTCCATTGCCGTCATCCTAGTCTTCGCAAGTTCACATTCTTTCTGATTTGAGTGATCCATCTCTATCAAGCTAGCTAAATAGGCTATGTTTTGAATTGAATTGAAATTTATTTGACAAGTTTATGAACTTCACAAAATAACAAGTATCCCATACACTTAAAAAAGACTGTTGAGGATAAAAAACACAATAGGCTATGTACAGAAGAGACAGAGCAACAGTATCTCCTAATCAAAAAATAATGAAGATAATATACAATTTAAACAAAATGCAATCACTATTGACAATAAACACACCACAAAAGCAAGCTAACTAACATCACCAAACAGCCATCTTTTTACTAATCTTTTAAAACTCCCAAAATCTTTTACTCCCTTTATTGACGCTGGTAATTTATTCCATGCAATAGCACTAGTGTATAAAAACGTATTTTCCCCCACCAAACTTTTAAATTTACATGGACAAATATTAAAATTCCTACCCCTAGTGTCATAGGAATGCTGTTGTCTCACCATATAAAAATAATTTTCTAAATAGCTTGGAACCACATTATTAACAATTGTATGCATCATACCCAATTATAAAACGGTATCGATATTTATCGACGGTGCACCTTCTTCGATATCGATAGAAAAAATGTTTGATTTAGCTTATTTCCATTGCGGCCCTCAATGTTAATATAAAGGGTAAGGCTATGTACAGAAAGGACAAAGCAACAGTATCTCCTAATCAAATACTAATAAAAAAAAAATAGTAAAGATAATTCACAATTTAAACAAATACAATCACTATTGACAATAAACACATCACAAAGCAAGCTAACTAACATCGCCAAACAGCCATCTTTTTACCAATCTTTTAAAACTCCCAAAATCTTTTACTTCCTTTATTGACACTGGTAATTTATTCCATGCAATAGCACTAGCGTATAAAAACATATTTTTCCCCAACAAACTTTTAAATTTACATGGACAAATATATTAAAATTCCTACCCCTAATATCATAGGAATGCTGTTGTCTCACCATATAAAAATAATTTTCTAAATAGCTTGGAACCACATTATTAACAATTCTATGCATCATACCCAATTTTTAAAAACACACCTTTTTTTCCACAGTCAATAAACCCAACTCCTTAAAACTCTCGCTATGCAAATGTGATCGAGGATGTACTTTTAAAATTATTCTAACTAATTTGTTTTGAGCCTTTTGCAATTTATATTTCATACCTTGGGAACAACTGCTATACCAAAAGGAGGTAGCATAATCAAAATAAGGAATAAAGGAATAAACATCCAATAAATCGGCTTGCCTCTCTAAAAACCAAATTTTACCACATATTTTTGTAAATACCTTTCTAGCCATAAAATCACCCGTTAATTTATTATCTATTAAACAACCCAAATAATTTACTAAATTTTTTGCCTCTATTGCCATATCGTTGATCTTAATAAAAAAAAGTATCATCCTTATTTAATTTCATTTTAGATGCAAAGAGAATGGCCTCAGTTTTACCTGCATGTACAAAAGACTGGCAGCAGGGCTTCCAGACATATTCCGTTAAATTACAGAATGCCATGAATTTAAGGTTTTAATGAGTTATTTTATAAATCTGCTCTGTCCAGCTACAGTAATTTACTTTTAATGTACAGTTTTGTATTTTAGTCTGATATTTTTATATATGATCATTATAAATCTGCTCTGTCCAGCTACAGTAATTTACTTTTAATGTACAGTTTTTCCATGTACAATAACTAAGAAATAATTTATAAAAATGCAGTAAGTACATATTTAAAAAAAAAAAAAGTTTGTATATTTACAGGATTAATCCTTCTTTTTACAGAAACAATTTCACAACTTCAACCAATCTCTGTAAATTAAAAGGTATTTAGAAGTTATTTTATGTTTACCTAGAATAATTTCGTTAAAATACAGATATCATTAATTACAATAACAAAGAAATGTTGTATAAAAATGTAGTAAATTCGTAATACAAAGACAAATGTCTGTAGTTAGTTATACAATTTAATCGTTCATTTTCCAGAAATATTACATTTTAAAATATTTGGACAGTAGAGAAATGAGAGTAGTACTTAGAAATAAAGAAATGTTGTATAAAAATGTAGTAAATTCGTAATCCAAAGACAAATGTCTGTAGATATACATTTTAATCGTTCATTTTGCAGAAATATTACAGTTTAAAATGCTTGGACAGTAGAGAAATGAGCATAGTACTTGTACATAGTACATATGTAAAAAAAAGCAACATTTTCAGCCAATTTCTGTCAAATTAACAATGTATTCAGTACTTATTAAAGGTTCCTGCACATTCACAGTATTAGTCATTGTACAGAAGCATTGCATGTCAAGTTAAATGAACAATAAAATTACAGGAAATACATTTAGTACATAATTTAGAACATGCAAAAATACCTACATTAAAATGCAATTGCTCTATACCTTTATACATTTACAATTACATTTTATCCAAAGCAACATACAAAGTCCTAAAGTTAGTCTAACACAGTAGACATAGCAGTTTTTTTTTTTTTATAAACAGAAAGAGTTAGTATTAAAGGGATAGTTCACCAAAAAATGAAAATGACCCCATAATTTACTCACCCTCAAGCCATCCTCGGTGTATGACTTTCTTCTTTCAGATGAACATAATCCGAGTTATATCAATAAACATCCTGGCTCTTCCGGGCTTTATAATGGCAGTGAATGGCTGCCATGAGTTTGAAGCTCAAAAAAATTGCATCCATCCTTCATAATCGTACTCCACATGGCTCCAGGGGTTAATAAAGGCCTTCTGAAGCGAAGCATATTTTACACTTTATAAGGTAAAAAAATGTTTTGCTCCCGGCAAAACGCTACGTCATGACATACAAAGCTACATCCTACATCACGCAAGTTATGCTCAAGTCAAATCTGTTTGGCTGTTTGACCCGAAAGTTCGTTATTTTACTTTAAGAAGTGTAAAATATGCTTCGCTTCAGAAGACCTTTATTAACCCACCGGAGCCATGTTGAGTATGTTTATGATAGATGGATGCACTTTTTTGAGCTTCAAACTAATGGCAGCCATTCACTGCCATTATAAAGCCCGGAACAGTCAAGATGTTTATTGATATAACTCTGACTGTGTTTGTCTGAAAGAAGAAAGTCATATACACAAAGGATGACTTGAGGGTGAGTAAATCAAGGGGTCATTTTCATTTTTGGGTGAACTATCCCTTTAATGGGTCAAGTGTTCATAAAAAAAATGAATTTTTAGCCATTTCTTGAAAATGGGCAGAGTTAGGCAGTTTATTACAACAGCAACAAACAGTCAAAGTAAAGGTCTGTGAAAGTGAATGAATTTTTATTTCTTGAAAATGGGCAGAGTTAGGCAGTTTATTACAACAGCAACAAACAGTCAAAGTAAAGGTCCGTGAAAGTGAATTTGTACCTCTTCAAAGTGAACAAAAGGTGTGTGACGTGCGCTCTCTTCAGCTCGTTAAAGACCACTCGCAGTGCAACATACTGGATTAGTTGCAGAAGCTTGGTAGTACATGCTGGAAGGTCTGCCAAGAGAGCAGTACAATAGTCCAGTCTGGAGAGAA
The DNA here is from genome assembly GCF_001515625.1 of Sinocyclocheilus rhinocerous. Taxonomy (NCBI): domain Eukaryota; kingdom Metazoa; phylum Chordata; class Actinopteri; order Cypriniformes; family Cyprinidae; genus Sinocyclocheilus; species Sinocyclocheilus rhinocerous. The sequence continues at coordinate 45,832 of NW_015636550.1, forward strand.
CAAGAGCTTGGACAAGGAGTTCTGTAGCATGCCCCGTAAGGAAGGGTCTGATCTTCCTAATGTTATACAGGGCAAATCTGCAGGATCAGGCCAGTCCAAAGATCTGGAAGTGCAAAACATGAGCAGTTCTGTCTTGGCAAGGTTGAGTTGATGGTCATTCAACATCCAGCAAGACATTTCTGTCCAGGAGGCAGAGATGCAAGCAGTGACCGTCGGAAGATCCAGCTGGAATGAAAGGGAGAGATGTGTGTCATTACAATAGCAGTAATATGAAAAGCCATGTTTCTGAATGACATACCCATTGTCATGATATGTACATGGAGAGGAGAACTGTTCCAAACACTGAGGCACACCAGTAGCAAGATGTTGCGACTTAGAAACCTCTCCCTCCAAAGACCGATTATCGGCGCCGATATTAAGCATTTTTATGATTATCGGTATCGGTCATTTTCAAAACCGATTCGCCGATAAAATAACTTAATTTTGAAACGCGCTATTTGGCTCTGATGCAGCCTGTCAGAACTCACCACTCTGTGGCCTAAAGCAATCTCTGCCCACCGCCCATCTGATTTGTTGGGAGTCATGAGTCCGACCAATCAATGCGGAATTCACTCACACTCCGAAAGCGCTTGCTATAACTGCAGCTGCCTCAGTGATCACGCGTCAGTTGTCTCTCAAAGGTAAGGCAGCAGCAGACATTGCTTAATTTGCAATAAATCACAATCCACTAACGTTACACTGAAGTTGCAAAACACCTCAATATTATGTATGATGTCTGCGATGCAGAAAATGTGAACGGAATCGCGGAATCCAGTCATATAAATGGAATTTACTGTATGAAGCGGAATGTCACGGAATTTGTCAAAGTTTGGATGAATTAATCAAAAGTAGGTCAGTACACTTAAATAGAGTCGCGATATGGACTAGTATCTGTAAATATTAAGCTGCAAAAATACTATTTAAATATGAATCCAGCATGTTCTGCGTGTCTTTGTGTATGTAAATGGCACAGACGCGCGGTTTTGTTCTCTACACATACAAAGTGTGCGACGATCGCAGTGATTTCAGCTTCTGTCGTCTCACTACATGAGGACATAAATACATGAACAACATCTCCAGAACTGCTCTGACTCCCTCTGAGAGTCACTTCATGAGCATTTGACAGTTTCATTTGATTAAAACTATCGAAATATTTCCCAGACTTGCACTCGTTTGTGGCGGCATATATGCAAACTCATTCTCTGGCAGTAGGAGGCGCTGTTGGAGTGGTTGAGATCGAGGTTTCCCCGGTAACGCTGTACACAAAGCAGCGCTCCGCTCTCAAACGCTGCTTTATCAGATATTACAGGTAAGATGAAATGAAAATGACTTCCAAAATTTTCTGAAGAGAGTCGGGTTCCTTCAGAAATACAGTGATATAAAAACACCCGCACCAGGT
>NW_015636550.1:47401-56629 GCF_001515625.1 Sinocyclocheilus rhinocerous
AATTATTACAACTTTTGTTTAAAAGAATAATCACATATTACCCTATTTCTTCAATGTTTTAATTTTAATAGTACACCCAAAGAGTTTAACTCTCATTTGATTAAGATAAATTAAACTGATTTATGCCTTCATTTGCACTGTACTGTAAATTAACCCTCTTAGTGCCAAAGTCGCAAAATTGCGACAAGACGTCATACTTAATCAAATAGACTGTAGTTCCTAATACGGTTTAATATCTCATTTGTATTCCCTACCACTAGATGGCAGACATGTAGTACTTCAATTCTAGACCAAAATTACGTCACCTTCCTATTCAAAGTGTTTGAGGAAAGAGCAAAGCAAGTGAGCTATCGTGTCATTGATGCGGAAGCAGTTCAGTTCATAGCGTGCGGGTAAGCTGTGAGATTTGTGAGAGAAACATTTCCCCAAGCTGTTTAGCTGTAGTACAGTATTCATACGCTTAATCGTGAAGCATACAGTGGCCCCACTTTTAACTCTCTCTTTATATTACCCTTATTGTAGATGGATGCACAGAGGAAGACAAGAGTAAGAAGTGCATTGTGGGAGTACTACACTCAACCAACACCAGTGAAGGCCGTTTTTGTCAGAGCCCTTGTTATTCTTAATTTTGACATACATTTTTACACCAGACATATATATCGGTTCTCGGTCTACTTTATCTGTAATAATCGGTATCGGCATCGGCCCTGAAAAACACATATCGGTCGACCCCTACCCTGAAGGACCTACCTGAGAGTTAAGACTTGAACCACTGGAGTGCAGTTCCTGAGACGCGTTTTGTCAAGAGGGTTGACAGGACAATCAGGTGGATAACTGTGCCAAAAGCCGCAGACAGATCCAGCAAAATGAGTACAGATGACTTAGAAGCTGCTCTTGCAAGTCACAGAGCTTTAATAACCTAGAGCAGGGCAGTCTCAGTTCAGTGGTCACTTTTAAAACCAGACTAGTTACTGTCCAGGAGTTTGTTCTGTGTGAGAAAGCAGAGGTTGAACATGACTCATTCATTTTTATCAAATTAATACAATTGTCTGATGAAGTGTTTTATTGATACAATGTTTGTTTCATATGAAAAAAATAACATACTTAAAGGAGAAATTATTTTTAACTCTAGGCCCAAATTGCATGTTTTCATGGTGAGTTAACCCAAAATTTAATGTAAACATTCAAAAATGTTCACTATCAATAACGATACCTTGACTTTGATACTGGTTCCTGAATTTTTCAAACTCTTAAACCCCTTGATGCCTTGCCACAGCCAATCACCAGCACTTGATTTGGGCACATCAAGCATTCTGCATGCTTACTGTTTCACTGACGAAGTATTAAATTTGCCATTGCCAAAGACATTTTTTGAAACTCAATGGTTTCGAGGCAATTCGGTCAGTGCCTAGAAGTTATCGGATACCCAGCCCTACCCAAAGGTGAAAATTCTCTTATGTTTTACTCACCCTCATGCCTTCCAAGATGTTTTTCTTTCTTCTGCAGATCACTTTTGGAGTTTTTTTTAGAAAGTTGTCCAAGATCTGTTGAGACATAAAATGCATCTGAGTGTGTATACCAACATTTTGATTATCCAAAAATGTAATGTAGAAAGCATAAAGGTAATCCATATGGTTGCAGTTAATGAAACAAAGCACTACGGTTTAACTATCAACTTTGGCTTCTGCTTAAAATGACAATGACTGTTGTTACAATACATAATGCAGATTTCTTTAAAAGTGCTTCCCCTCATACAATAAAATTCACAGACATCTTTTCATGCAGCTGTTTTACACTGATTTTGGTTTTAAATGGTCCTTGGTTTATTTATTTACCCCTTACCTCATGAACTGAAAATTATACACAAAGAAGAACCATTTAAGAAAGAAAGAAAGAGCTGCATGGAAAGAAAATACATAATTTGTTGTATTATCATATGGCATTAGAACACTTGTCTATGCTGATTACAGATTTAAATAATATTAATAATAATAATAACAAAAGTTGACTTGTTCCAAACCAGAATTGCCATGCTTATCTGTTGTAGATCACCACAGTCTTTCCACACGGCCTGAAACAAAAAAAACTAAAAAAAATGTAATACTTTGTATTACATTCACACATTACAGCCTATGTTCCACTGAGACAATGATCTGAAAGCTGAGCAGGGGCTGTTTCATAAAACTAGTTTACCAAATAAGCCAGGCTTATTTCAGCTAGTCTGACTTATTTTGAACCAAATCAACTGCCAAGAAATCAGACTAACTGAAATAAACCTGGCTTATTTGGTAAACTTGTTTTATGAAACAGCCCCCTGGAAAGGTTAACAATGATGTTTTGGTATGCCATGTGATTTTAGCTAAATGTATAGAAAGTAAATTTATATTATTTACTTTGACTTAGCTGCATCATATTACTACCTAGAGGTGAACCTGTCTAGGATAGATGCAATTTTCATAATCAACGATCCAACGATCCAATATGTAACGACAGTTTACTCAGCCTCAGGCCTTTTCATTCCTCATCGGAACACAAAGATTATATCAATGATTACTTATAAGATTCACATATGCACTTAAACACGCATAATATGTGTAGGTGAGCAAATGAGCCCAGAATGTGAATGCAACACTTTTTAATTTCAAGTTAAGTGTTTTCCCATAGAAAACCATTACAAAATGTTTAACGCATTAAGACAGTGACAATGGAGGACCAAATTCTGTATACTTCTAAATAAAATATACTATGTACATGTACAGGAGAATGTGAAAGGGGAAAAAAAAACTACCTTGCGATTTACCATGTTGCGTTCATATTCATAATCAATAAGGTGTAATTTACAGCCTACTGAATTCACCCTCAACACTGTTTTGATAAAGTTAGCCACGTTTAGCGTTTCAAAATGACCCGCTGTTATGGATCAACTGGGAATCATGTTAACTGGGGATGTGCGTGTGCATGTGAGCTATTTTACATCCCATTCCAGCATATTCGTCAAAAGCGACTGCAAAGCTGTAATGAAAAGACGTTGGTACATTCTTAATGTTCTTAATAAATGTTGATGCAATTATTAAGTTGTGTTGTTTCCTCAATACCTGTTTTAATGTATGCGACACAGTTTAAGTGCCATTTTAACATGATTTCACATGGTAACATGGTTCACAAACCACGCCCACGTTATCTTGGCACATTCACTTCTATGGAAAGTGACAATCACTCAAATTAATCACTCAAATGTAGTGAGATGGCGCCGACGGTGATGGCTGCCTCCGTGGCGTGCTCCGCAGTTGTTTTTATGTTTTTGTTAGTTTGTCCTGTCTTTAGTTATATCCCTGCAATCAGTTTCACCAGAGACGAATTGCTGGACATTCGGCAGTACACACCACCAGATATTTCACCGGTCTTCGATTATTCTGATGTTTTGCAAAGAGCTGGCTGTCTGGTGCAGTCTCAACAACCTGGAGCTCAACACGCTCAAAACTGTGGAGATGATAGTGGACTTCAGGAGAAACCCCCCTGCTCTCCCTCCACTCACCATCATGAACAGTTCTGTGGCAGCAGTGGAGTCATTCAGGTTCCTGGGCACCACTATCTCTCAGAACCTAAAGTGGGACACTCACATTGACTCCATTGTGAAAAAGGCTCAGCAGAATACATGTACATACAAAACTGTCTATTGTAATATACCTGCACATACAATTGTCAATTTATATATTTTTATTCCTTATTTACTTGTTCTATTTTTTTATTCCTTATTTACTTGTTCTATTTTTTTATTTGTTATTTATTTTTATTTTTTATTATCTGTGTTTTTTGTTCTGTCACTGTCATTCTGTTACACTGTGGAAGCTTCTGTCACGAAAACAAATTCCTCGTATGTGTAAACATACCTGGCAATAAAGCTCATTCTGATTCTGATTCTGATTGATTCTCCGAAGTGCCCTTCGGAGGGCGATATATCCCGTTTGGAACGCTTCTAACGTACAGTATATTTCAAGTGTAATTCACTTCTATATACACTGAGTGAAAATAGCGTTATTTAGCAGTCTGTTATTTACACTAATTGAAAATAGCAATATATTTTATTTACACTATTTAAAAATAGCAGTATGTTTGCATTAAGTGTAGATAGATGCTATTTATACTTAGTGGAAATAATGGCAGATACTCTATAGGCTACATTATAAAAAAAAAGTATGAAATAGTTCAAAAGAAAATATTTCTTAAAGTTAACAAATGGATGCTGCCTTAATTAGTCCTCTCTACACCTACGCCAACCCAAATACTTATTAAGCTATTTTGGTGCTTTATTTCTACCTTTCCTGCGAATGTTTTATTCATTTTATTGAAAATAAACGCATTTTGAATCAGCCATATGATGGGGAAAAATAAGATGAACGAAGTTGGTTAAAGCTGGAATTGAACTCGGATCAACCGTATCCAAAGCTGCTGTCGTGCATTTTAGTTATGACGCCACTGACGCGGACGACAGTTGTGTGATTTTGCCTGACCCAACCAGGCATTGGTGGGTGGAATGAGTGTAAATAAAGCAAATTGCACTACTGATGTGGATGTATGTGGTCATATTGTTGACTCAAATATTTTATTAAATAATACATTACTCAGATTCAAAAATTTTTTTGCTTTTATTTCTTGTTTACTCAGACGGTGCCTTGTCAACAATGTTAAATAAACTATTTAAATGTAATATATAAATTGTTGCTATTTATTCATATATTTAATGTACCACATAGATCCAGTCAAAATCACATAGCTCTCGTCCGCGTCAGTGGCGTCGGAACTTAAATACACGACAGCAACTTTGGATACGGTTGATCCGAGTTCAAATCCAGCTTTAACCAACTTTGTTCATCTTATTTTTCCCCATCATATGGCTGATCCAAAATGCGTTTATTTTCAATAAAATGAATAAAACATTCGCGGGAAAGGTGAAAATAAAGCACAAAAATAGCTATTTGATAAGTAACGTTATTTGGGTTGGCGTAGGTGTAGAGAGGACTAATTAAGGCAGCATCCATTTGATAACTTTAAGAAATATTTTCATTTTAACTATTTCATACTTGTTTTTATAATGTAGCCTATAGAGTATCTGCCATTATTTCCACTAAGTATAAATAGCATCTATCTACACTTAATGCAAACATACTGCTATTTTTAAATAGTGTAAATCAAATCTATTGCTATTTGCACTGTGTAAATAACAGACTGCTAAATAACGCTATTTTCACTCAGCGTATATAGAAGTGAATTACACTTGAAATATACGTTTATTTGAGTGATTGTCATTTTCCATAGAAGTGAATGTGCCAAGATAACGTGGGCGTGGTTTGTGAACCATGTTACCACGTGAAATCATGTTAAAATGACACTTAAACTGTGTCGCATGCATTAAAACAGGTATTGAGGAAACAACACAGCGTAATAATTGCATCAACATTTATTAAGAACATTAAGAATGTACCGTCTTTTCATTACAGCTTTGCAGTCGCTTTTGACGAATATGCTGGAATGGGATGTAAAATAGCTCACATGCACACGCACATCCCCAGTTAACACGATCCCCAGTTGATCCATAACAGCGCCGTTTAAGAGTTTTAAAAACTGGCGGGTACTTCCAGATGAGCAAAAACTTTATACAACGTTACACTTGAACGAACTTTGACATGAATAACAAGTTTACTATAGCTTGTTTTGAGTCTTTTGAGGTCAACTGATCTTTCTTACAAACGTGCTGCGGTTTTCAGTGTTTTGCCCTTCAGCTATCGACACCAGTTATGTGACTGAACACCATTTAGAAATGCTAATTTTAGCTTCAAAACTACACTTAACACAAATGTGCAGCCACACTATATAAAATATGTTGTATGAAAGACTTACCTCAGTCGGTTGGCATGATGTCTGTAGTATCGTCAGAATTTGTTGTAGTTGGTGAAACATGCTCACTGAAGAAAGAGCGTGTTATTATCTCACACATTTCCAAATGGATAGCCTTTGAAATGAATTCAAATAATTTGCGCGCCGTTCCATCGCTGAAGCTGTCGTTGTACGGTACAGAAACAGCTCAGCCAACTATTGTGTAATTTTATTGAAGTATTATGTGAAAATGAAAGTAATCAATATATAAAATAATATGCTGAATTATGTTAACCCTGGATGTCATAGAACGAATAATAGTCTTTTCATTAGACAGTGAACCTTTCATTACAAAGTACACCTGTGAACTTGAAATAATATAACAACACGAATAATGGTCTTTTCATTAGACAATGGACCTTTCAGTAGACAGTAAACGTGAACTTGAAATAATCTAATATTATCAGGAGCAGGTATAATGGCACATTACACTAATGCTGCATTCCAAAAAACCCAAAAACTAATGCTGCGTTCCAAAAAAACCAAAAGAAGTTGTCTTCGTTCCAGACAACTGTGGAATATTTCCCACCACAAACCCGGAAGTAACGTCTGGAATTTAGTAACATTAAAAATAGGCTACTTGGTAACATTAAAACATTAATGTTACTAATGATTAGTAGCATTACAACATTACACGTATCTGTAAACATTGGGTTGAAGTGGGAAATTTCCTAAATCCGAGTTGTCTGGAACGCAGCATAACCCTACCCTACCATCAGAAAACAAATAATTTACCAAATAATGATTAAAATGAGCATTTATTTGCAAGACAAGGTTAAAAGAGTAGTAAAAGAAACTATGCATCATTTACAGTACATGTACTGTATGTACAAATACTATTATTTGACCTTAAAAACCTCACTTTAACCCTCACATGATTAACGAACTTCAATGGCAGGCTAATAAAAAACACTTTGACTGAATGATTTGTGGTTCAAAAAAATGTTTCCCTATTTTTACAGGAATAATCTGTAAATATTAAATAACATTTTATGTAAAATTACACATTACTCTGAAAATACAGAAAATTTCCATTTAAAAAACAGAAAATTAATGTAATACCGAAATACAAGAAATTATCTGTAAATTTAATGGTGGAACTTTAAAATACAGAAAATATCTGCAAAACAACAAGGTATTTCATCGTATAATGAAAAAAAGGGAAAATTCTGTAAAAAAATACAGACAGTTACCTGTAAAATAACTTTTTTTTTAACAGTGTAGGGAAAGTTTATTATCTAAAAACCATTTAGACATAACTTGTAGCTGCAACGTCATAGTCTCCTCTAAGACCCTCTTATCCTGATGAAACACTAAAACTGATGCATCATCAGCATAAAGAAAAAGTTCCTCTGAACATGCTGCTTTTATTTCATTTATATATATATATATATATATATATATAAAAAGGGACCTAAAATACTCCCTTGAGGAACTCCACAATGAATAAATAAAGGACTAGACAGTATACCTTTAATGTCAAACCTCTGGCTTCTATCATCAAGGTAGGACTGAACCCACCTAAGAGATTTCTCATCAAACCCAACTGCCTTTAACTTGTACAATAAATTTGTATGGTCTACGGCAGAGGTCCCCAACCACCGGGTCGCGACCCACTACCGGGCCGTGGAAGAATTGCTACCGGGTCGCAAGAACGTTCTGGGAAAAATGTGTAGAGATATGACACTCTGTTATTTATTTATGTTAATGATTGTTCTAATTAGCACGTTCTGGGAAAAATGTGTAGAGATATGACACTCTGTTATTTATTTATGTTAATGATTGTTCTAATTATTCTGTATTTTCTTTGTATGCGATTGATATGGAGCAGCAATTAGACAATTTCATATTAAATAAGTAAATGAAAGATTGCTCTGATCTGTCACATATTAGGAGTTAAACGGATCGCAGTTGATCCGTAATAAGTATGGATGAGACCCTACCATTCGGCACGCACGTAATTCACAGATTAATTTGCCAATTTACACGTACAAGCAATATTAAACCACAAGAAGAAGAAACGAAAGAGAGCTCAATTCATTACTCAAGCGCACACAAGCATAGAGACGTGTTTCAGACAACGAGGAAATACCGAGTTGCGTATACATAGGCCTACACATAAAATTAGCCTATGTCAAAAACCCATCACGGCATTGTCATTCTCTATGCTTTAAATATTTTTTTTCTTGCTTATCTGAAAAAATAGTCCGATCTGTGACTCCAAAAAAAAAAGCCCACTATATAATGCTATTATAATACTATATAATAGCCTAATATATATATATATATATATATTAGGCTAAGGCTATATATATACCCCCCCCCTATTTTATCTGTCATATATAATATACAAGTCTCATTTGAATGTAAAGGCCTAAACCCAGACTGTAAATCATACAAAATATTGTTTTTACTAATATATTTTTCAATCTGGTCATAGATAATTCTTTCCATTATCTTAGACAACACACCCAATACAGAAACAGGCCTATAATTGTGGAAGATTTTTATTAATCAAAATATGAACTAATCAAGTATAATCAATGTGAATCTAGCCATTTATGTATCAAGTTATTCTACTATTATAATCCTGTATATGCCTGTGTATAGAGGCCTGCATGAGAATGGAATGTGCAGACATTACAAAACTGCAGTATATGGTGAAGCTGCACATCCTATTTGGACATTAGACAAAATATATAATGGGGCCTCTTTAGTCATGGAACATAAATTGGGGCCTCCTCTCTGCTTCTGGGTGGCAGGCTGGAGACACAGCCAAAAGAGGTAAAAGGAAGTGTTGTTTGCCAGAGTCAGCCAGTGGTATAGACCCTCGAAAATGCTCCTCCAAATTTAAAGAACAAAAAGAAAAAGGGTTTTGATTCCAGAAGAAATAATTGCATGCACTGATCTGTTTTACTATAATAGTAAATGAGGGCAGATTGTGCATGCAAAAATCTGTGTTTACTGCCCAGAGGGCCTTGATGGAGGGCAGTGGACGTTAAGCAGATATACATTGCATGCAATGGTCTGTGTTTATTGATGAGTGGGCCTTTGAAGGATAGCAATAGATGTTAAGCAGATAAAGTAAAGAGAAGCGCGCAAAGTCCTATGGATACCGCTCTGTTGGCGTAACAGAGGTCTGAACGGGTAGGCGAAAATTCCTGCAGGGTACTGCTTTTACTGCTTTTTGAGGAAGTGTACCATTGAAAGAGCGAGTAACTGACAGGTCACTCAGGAAGAGTGTAGAGTGTGTAGAGTAAATGTATGTGTCTGTGTCTGTCTGAGTGTATTTGT
>NW_015636550.1:58089-68380 GCF_001515625.1 Sinocyclocheilus rhinocerous
CTCCAAATTTAAAGAACAAAAAGAAAAAGGGTTTTGATTCCAGAAGAAATAATTGCATGCACTGATCTGTTTTACTGTAATAGTAAATGAGGGCAGATTGTGCATGCAAAAATCTGTGTTTACTGTCCAGAGGGCCTTGATGGATGGCAGTAGACGTTAAGCAGATATACATTGCATGCAATGGTCTGTGTTTATTGATGAGTGGGCCTTTGAAGGATAGCAATAGATGTTAAGCAGATAAAGTAAAGAGAAGCGCGCAAAGTCCTATGGATACCGCTCTGTTGGCGTAACAGAGGTCTGAACGGGTAGGCGAAAATTCCTGCAGGGTACTGCTTTTTTACTGTGTTGAGGAAGTGTACCATTGAAAGAGCGAGTAACTGACAGGTCACTCAGGAAGAGTGTAGAGTAGTCTGTGTAAATGTATGTGTCTGTGTCTGTCTGAGTGTATTTGTAACTTGTGGTTGTATGAGAAAATAAACTATATATCTGGTGGAGCAAAAGGTGTGTTGAGCGGCAAAATGGTTGCAGAGTGACACCTGGGTCCACATCTCTCACCTTAAAATATGCCAACCAGCTTCAACAACCCCACACAGCATGAAGTGAGGGATGAAGGGCATGCTAGTAACGACCTTCCTTTACCAACGAGGGAAAGACCATTGCAACGACTCGCAAAGAGTCACCCTGGTGAAGATGGAATGATTGCTGGGACTGCTAACGAGATTATCAAAATACTTGGGAACAGATGTGGGCCAACAAATGAAAAAGAGGAAGTGAAAAGGGAAGGAAACAGACATGCAGACAATTCAGGAGAAAGTGACGTAGAGAGAGACAAGTGACACAAGATGAAGTGCAAACTGATGACAACTCAAAAAGAGATAAGCAAGGAGCTCACATTCCTATCAGTTATACGAAAATTAGCAATTCAAATGTTTATGGGAAACGGTAGAATAAAATAATTGATATAAATGGGTAAATTACACAGCAGAAAAAGAGAAATGGGAAAACTGTGATTTTGTTGTGGGGTGTAAAGGGTTAAAGATGTAAGATGGAAAAAAACAGCATGAAATGTAATTAAACAGCAATAAACTGTAATTATTTTACGGCCACAAACTGTAAAAAAACAGTTATTTACTGGCAGCACGGTTGCCAGTAAATAACTGTTTTTCTACAGTTTGTTGCCGTTAAGTCCAGGAAAAAACAGCAATATACTGTAAAACGTAAGAGTCAGATTTACCAAATGAAAAAAGTTAATTTGACTGAAATATTTGTGAACATTCATAGAAAAAAAGTTATGCAAAGTCATGAACTGATAAAGAGAGTAAATATTGAACTGAACTGTATTATTGTGTTTTGGCACAAGAGAGATCTGTTAGTTTAGTGTAGTTTTGTAGGTCACCATTGTGCTGGAGAGTAGAGCCTGTGCTTCAGTCAATGATGAGCCACAAACACGGATGCTCTGCTGCTTTATTTAAAGACAGTAACTGTGGAGTTGCTGATACAGTAATTATTTCTTTGTTACTTCGTCTCGCATGTGTGTGCTATAGCTAACAGTGAACTGCAACGATTTGAGTTGAAGTCATGTTTTTAGTTATTTTGCTGTTACACATTAAGTGTTTACAGTTTTATACCAAGAAATATTCCTTCTCAGTGGACTCAAATGAAGTAAGTTCACAGTACTAATATCTTCTGATTGCTAGTTTTTAAACTCGAACTGTTTGAAGCAATGGGAACAGAGTTAATTTCCATGGTAGAATTACGGTAAAACACTGTAGAAATTAAGAGTTGTAAATTAACGGTTGAGAGCTGTAAATTAACAGTACCTTACTGGCAAACATTCTGCCAGTAAATTACTGTTATTTAACGGCACAATTTTTTACAGTGCACGACCCACCTAAACAAGTAAAATATTTCAAGACCCACCAAAATATTTGAGATAAAAAACAATTGACATTACTGTAAGCTTAAACTTAATAAAAAGTTTAATATGCCAGAAATTAAGTATTTAAGAAAAATAACCACCAAAATATTTGAGATCAAAAAACAATTGGCATTACTGTAAGCTTAAACTTAATAAAAAGTTTAATATGCCAGAAATTAAGTATTTAAGAAAAATAACCATTTTATTTTATAGTATTATTTATAGTATTATTCACTAATAATATTTATGTTTTAATTTTTTCATTTACATATGTTAATGAGTCTATGAAATATGTCCATAAAAACTCGAGCTCACTCCGGTGCAGATATGAACTGTAATCCGCGCTGCAAGTGTTGTTAAACTCATCACGGGGTTTAGCGCAGAAAATGCTCTCATGATCCGTCTGTGTGTGTACGGGAAAGCGGAGCACAACCTAACATTTCTTTTATTAAGCAAAGCATAAGAAGCGAAGCAGAACTATCTAAAACAGTTTGGAGATTAAAATAATTGTGAAATGGCATTTTGCCCATACTGGTGCCAGCGTCTCCAATCTACAACAAACTACAGAGAAGCAACTGAATTACAGAGCATATGAACACGTAAATGGCCAAGAGTACGGAAAAACATACAACAACCATAAGGAAAAATACCAGTAATGGCAGATCAAGAAATTGAATGTTATAAATAGAAGGGAACTATTGACATAGGAAAATTAAAGGAAATGCAGCAAAATATGGACAATTCCACAATGTAAAGATGATTAGTTAGTGAAAAAAGAAGGCCCACCACCTATATTTGATGAAATTGATATTGCATTGGCAGACATATAGTGGATATGTGAATTAGAATAAGGCCTCTTGCCAACATTACCAGAAAATTGGTCAGGATTATGTACTAGTACTAGGGTTATGTACTAGTACTAGGGTTATGCTGACACATAAAATGAGTCATATCTCTCTAGAAGAGGAAACAACAAATGAAGAACAAACTAAAACCAAAAGAGCAGATGAAAAAGACCCTGCAGTTTATATAGATTCAGTTGGTCAACCTAAAGGCATACCTAACGAATTTAATACAAGAATTGAAGTTAAATTAAAGTTTAAATCGATATTAATTTGAATTACAAAAAGAAAATATAAAATTACAGAATGGATTTATTACATAAAGTACAATCAGCAAAGATTTATTAATTACACTGATGAGGCCATCTAAAGTTAGGAGCATAGTTAGCTAAATTTTTAGCTAAAGTTTTTAGGAATTGCAGTATTCATAGGAGGATTACTATTTTACTGTGTACTAGTCACTAGTACACTAGTTTTACTGTGTCACTAGTTATCAAAGCCACAGCTAAACAAATGGAAATTCTAAGATGTCAAGATGATGGGAAATTGATTTTTGAGGGTAACCAAAATGGCACTCTACAATGCGCAAAAGATCTGGACTGAAGATCAACTATGCTATTATTTGTGATGTTACATGTTTGATGTTTTGAATTTTTATTTCTGTTGTATACTACATAACTGTGACAACCACAGGCAAGCGCTGAACCAATTGCACGCTCATGCTTATAACATTGTTTTATCTTAAATGAGGGGTTAGGAAGACAGGATCTTTTACTCCCTCCTAGTCAAGTGTGGGGGGAGAGGTTTGGTCCTGCTGCTCCGCCAGAGTGCTGTTACATAATCTAGTCATTGGTGATAAAACTGTGTGACTTAAATTAGTCTAACTGATGAGACTGAATTATGAAGCTGCACTCTGGGTAAAAACAAGTAAAGGTGAGACTTAATAAGTCTCAAAGAGGGGAATGTGGAAGATTTTTATTAATCAAAATATGAACTAATCAAGTATAATCAATGTGAATCTAGCCATTTATGTATCAAGTTATTCTTCTATTATAATCATGTATATGCCTGTGTATAGAGGCCTGCATGAAAATGGAATGTGCAGACATTACAAAACTGCAGTATATGGTGAAGCTGCACATCCTATTTGGACATTAGACAAAATATATGATGGGGCCTCTTTAGTCATGGAACATAAATTGGGGCCTCCTGTCTGCTTCTGGGTGGCAGGCTGGAGACACAGCCAAAAGAGGTAAAAGAGTTGATAAACAATAACCATATGTATGAAATGTATTGAACATGGGCACGCCTTCGGGAAGCACTGTATAAAAGAGAGTACAGACACAGACTCGAGAGATTGTTCTGCAGAGCTTTCTCGGCTTTATTGTCTCTGAATAATAAAATCTAAATTCTGGCATCAAAACCCCAAGACTTTGAGAATGATTCCCCACAGCAGCGGCAGAAGCCACCACATAATTAGCCATATTTAACTTACAACCCTTTTTGTATAATGGTATAACTCTAGCACTTTTAAACTCGCTTGGTATTTTTCCTTGTTCAATTGATACATTTAAAATATATGATACATAAGGAGCAATCACTCTAGCGGAGTCCCTAAAAAATTTAGCAGGAATATTATCAATCCCAGGAGCCTTATTTATTTTTAATATATTTATACATTTAAAAACTTCACTTTCAGCAACTGGTCTGAGCTTAAAAGAATCTTGAATAATTCCACGTTGCCCATAAAATGATTGCGTTTGCTTTTCATTATAAATATCAGGCCACCCTGGAAGTTGATTATTTAATTTATTAGCTAACGATATGAAATAATGATTAAAAGTTTCAGCAACGTCCTTTGGATTAGAGATTAAGTTCCCCTCCACGTTTAGGATCATTTTTGAAGACTTCACATTTACAGCATTCGAATAACCTAAATTTTTTAGCACTCCCCAAAGTTTTTTTGGTTCATATTTTCATTTATCTTATCTTTGAAATAATTTATTTTTGCTTCTCTTATCATATCCCTAACCACATTTCTTCTTAATTTATAAAGCTCAAAACTACTACTTTCCAAATCATTCTTAAACTTTTTAAAACAATAATTCCTTAATTTGAGCCGCCGTAATATATCATCATTGATCCAAGGTTCTGATCGCTGTTTAACTCTTATTTTCTTATATGGAGCTACCCTATCTAACACCTTACTAAATAATTCCTTAAAACACACCCAAGCTTTATCAACATCTTTACAACCCATTACATATGAACAATCAACTTTTCCCAATTCATCACAAAATAACTCAGGACTATAATTTGTCATCGATCTCACAGATACAGTATTATGACCATTCATTTTTGTCTTCTGCACTTTTCTATATAAATGTATTAAACAATGATCACTCATACAACAATCAATAACGCCACTGCAGCCTATCTTCGTTGAGTCAGATACCAATATTACATCAATAACGTATCTGTAACGGAAGAGGTCTGACACAACAGGTTAGTATATATAAAACAGGTTTATTTGGTCACAGAGTACACAGGAAGTAAGTAATGCAGGAAGTATTCAAATGGCAGTAGTAGCAAAGTCATTGAGTCCTCTACGTGTATACGAGAAAGGACAGTGAGGGTGTCTGAGGTGTGTGCTTTTATGCAGGCTGGTTGATGAGGTGCTTGATAGGTGACAGGTGCAGGTGCTCAGAACTCAGGTGAGAGGGATCGTTGTGATTGGGTGGTGGTGGAGCCTGGCCGATCTGTTACAGTATCAAGTCTTTGGCGTAATTCTAGTTGGCACCTTAATAATTTGTTTCAAAGCAAAAAATTCACAAAAAATGTTAAAGGACTTGTATATTACAGAGTCACTTTTCAACATATCTGTGTTTAAATCCCCACAAATTATAACTTCTGAATCATGGCGTTTCAGACAATCATTTAAGACCCCTTCCAGCAACTCATAAAAATCACTCTGGTCAGGAGGACGATACAGTGACCCAATTAAAATGGGCTTGCTCTTTGGTAATAAAATGTCCATCCACACGGCCTCAATAGAAGCACTGTCCAAATCATTTCTAACATTGTACGTCAAGTCAGATCTGACATATACACATACACCGCCTCCTTTACTATTTCGATCTTTTCTTATCAAACTGTAATTTGCAATTCCAATTTCAGAACCCAGAATCGAACCATCTAACCATGTTTCACTACACCCAAGTACTGACAATTTGAGCTCAGAACATAACAGTCTTATCTCAGAGATCTTTGGAAGTAAGCTCCTAACATTTAGATGAGCGATAAGTAGACCTTTTGAGGTCTTCCTGAAGTCAATACCACAAACAGCATCACTTAACACCGCGGAGGCTCCACATAATCTGGGCTTGGCTTTAAATCTGCCAACCTGAAGCAGGCCTCAGAATCGACAAAACCAAGTTTAACATGTGAATTCTTGATAAATATGTATTTATATTATGGGCTGTTGGCATGAATTGTACTCGTGATGGAGCGGTGGTGGAGCGAGTGAAAACCACGACACAAAATCCACTCCTCCCTCCATTCAAAAGCACACCGCTCCACTCACATACTCTGCTCCACACTCAGCAGCTAATGACGGTGACTTTGTCTAGGGACGGCCGCCTGGTGGATAACGAACTCGCCTCACACTTTCTGGAAACATTTCGCATGAAATTAAAGCAGCATCAGCAAACGAGTCTGCCATAGAGAGAGGAAGAAGTGCTGGGACTCTTCTAGTGTTATGGGGCTTCTCTTATACCTGCTATTTATTTGTTAAGATGTTCATAGACAAGCGATTCAAGGTCAGAGAAACACTTAAGCCTGTGTTAAACTTTCCGCATGAGCAATCCGGACGCATACACGGAAAGCGCGGACGCGGACTACTTGTATTTATACTTCCGAAAGCATACACTGATGGTCCGCTCCGCGGACGTGTTCCATACATGCGTAGTAGATCGGCTTGAACAATAAACAAACATGTGAACAAAGAATTGCCCAGAGTTATTGCACATCTGGCTGTCTTTATATTGTTTTATCGACGGATTGTACAGGTTCGAGTAGCAACGGGCTTCTTCACACAGACTGCGCATGCGCAGTAGCCTACTGACAAGTACGCGCGACTTTACGTGAAAGTAAAGTCGATTAACAGTATTTTTAAGACCAAATTTGAGATCGACTAGTCTGGTTGATCAAGAGTTATTTTCTAAAAAGAAGATTGAGATCGATTGGCAGTAATCAAGAGTATTTTCTACATATATTTTATTTTTATATTATAAAAGAAGATTGAGATAACTGGTAACGATTAAGAGTTATTTTCTGAAAAAGAAAAGTGAGATTAACTAATCGGGATCAGAGTTCATTCAGTTAAGCGAACTGAAACCACCCCGGAGACGTCTGGAGGTGGACTGAGATAGAGCAATAGGCGCCTGAGACACAGAATACGAAACCGGAGTGGGGAAATCTCAGAGTAAACAGAGCAAACAAAGAAATAACAAACATGATTATTCCGTTTCTAATGCAAAGTGTAGGGTATATGGCTATGGCTATAAATGTACGACAGGAATGCCTGATTAATCATCATGGGTTCCCTGTTGGAGGAATGTGGAATAATAATTCACATTGAAGCTGTTTAGCCTTGGAATTTGAGTCGGAAAAAGCTGTTATTCAAGGTGATAAATTAGAAACATGACTCATAAAGATCAAGATAGAAATGTTTAAAGAGTTGGATAAGATCAATAGATCAATATTGTTATACTGAGATTCATGACTTTTTATTTTTGAAACAAATAGATAAATATATGCCAGAATTGTCATATTATAAATAATACGATTTTAACTGCACGTGTTTAAATATGCTGTGTATCTGAAGACGTCTAGAATTTATATACCATTATCCCTGGGAGACAGCATGAAAAGTTGATCCATTGCAGAGATTCTACACTGTAAAAAAATGCTGTCGTTGCTACAGTAACATTTTACAGAATATTACTGTTTAAACATTTTACAAGATGTAGATGTAATTCGCAATGCATTATGGGTCAAATAAGGTTTTACAGTTGTTAACAGTATATTTCCATGTCAATTGTAATTCTTTTACAAGAAGCAGGTGTTGTCACTGTAGCTCCTGGTTTTTACAGTGACTTTCTGTAGTGTGGCATTATGGGATTGCGCGCGCTTCATTCAAATCTGAAATCCAGCCGACTGGAGCAGCTCGAGAACGATTGAAGATTAGAGACTTTATTCATAATTCCTGGTATGTTCACTTAATTTTACTTAACAAATATATCCTTTTATATTTATTTAAGTTAATGTATAAGCGATATCATGTTACAATAGCCTGCTATCACGACATTTAGACAAGCGGCCTTGGTATGTGCAGTAAGCTGGAAATTGCTATCATAGCATAGTTAGGCTAAATGCTGCATTTTTCTCATTTTGGCAGTTTAATTTTCTTAAGCATAGTTAGGCTAAATGCGGCATTTTTCTCATTTTGGCAGTTTAATTTTCTTATTGAGAGCATTTAAAGTAGTGTTTACCCAACTTTTAACGTAATGCGCAGTGCGAACGATTGTCGTAGTAACTACTATCTGTCGAAATAACTGACGAACAGCAAAATATGTGAAATTTCATTTGTTCATATGTGTTCAACTGTCCCATACTGACGTGACAACTTACTATTAGAAACTAACGTTACATGTAAATGTGTATCTATTGCCACTGTAGTTGTACTGACATTAAAGCTTGTCCGGGACAATTTTTTAGTGAAAGACATCTTTACATGCCCGATTGGACAAGTTAGCCTGATTAAAACTTGGGTGAAAAAAATAAATAAAAACTAGGGAAACAAATCAAAACGCGAGATTTTAATTTTATAGTTTTTATTGATTTTATTACATTCAACATCAAAACAAATAACCTTAACGGCACACATAAACTCACAAGAAACATGAGGTAAATGTTCAAACTGTTGAGTTTATTTATAACATATGATATTGTTAAGGAGCATAAGCGAGCTGTTTTGCTGATTATCACGATTGCAAATGTTACATAGTTCAATACACAATTAGTTAACATTAAGTTACTTACTTTTTAGACACAATATTGACTGTTGTTCTATTTCACCAACGAAAATCGTTCCAAACAAAGATCAAAGCAAAACTCAGCGGTGTTTTTACTGAATGATTCAGCATTTTGAACGGATCGGTACAATGAATGACTCAATTGATTCACTCGTTAAGTTATTTGCTGCCACCTAATGGTGGTTTAGTTTCATGTTTAAAAAATATCATAGCATTTTTCCAACATTTCTTATTTGTAATTTCAAAAATTAATGTAGAACATTAATGTCATAACACAGTTGTAATTTTGCATTATAAATAGTTTAATTTGATTGGTGGTACAGTTCTACAGTGTATTAATATAATTTAAGTTATTAATCAAATGTAAGAGTTTGTTTATTTTAAAATATATGCCTTTTTGGGTGTTCATTTTGGTCTCATTTATGTAATGCATTACTTGATAATTTTCATTATTTCTTGTAGGTGCAAAGAATAGCAGCTGATGTGGAGAAATGTTTGATGCTTCAATGTATTCTTATTAATTCTGTTGTAAATCATTTGATAAACTTGTATTTTAGATTACATTTTATATTGAAATACTGTATTGTAGGTTACATTATGGCTTATATTTATTCATTTCAGGTGCACCCAGTGGCTTTTCGAGGGTCAGATGGTTGTGAATTAATACCTCAACTTTGTGGCTGGATTTGCAGTCTTATTACAACTTCAGTCTGGAGTCCCGGGAGCAAGCATCTTTTGCACACTTGAATTTTTTCAAAGGTAACATGTTTTACTTGAGTAATTTCATTTGTGAAAAAGGTTACTTATTTAGTTTAAGTACTGGCAAATGCTGATTGTATTGTATAAGTGGCATTTTTACATTCATTTTATTGAGCTAGTTTCATTCAATACTGAACTTTATTCTAAAGCTTCTGCTTGTTTTTATGTGCAGATGTTTTGTTGGAATCACAACACTCACTGGATACAAGACGAATACATAAAGCAAAACAAGTGGAAAGGTCTTAGAGAAGAGGGACAACCCTCATGTGTGTGCTCATCTCAGAAAGTTGATGGACTTTCAGTATGTATTTATTAAATTGTCTTTTGCAGGAATATTCTTAATTTAATAGAACATAAGCTCAAACAACAGAATTTGTGGTAATGTTGATTCCAGCATTTTATTTTAATCCCTTTTTAACCAAAATTATACGAATTCTGTTGATTGACCTTAATTTTTATAGAAAGTTAATGTTCTACTCAGAATATGGCTTATTTTTTGTGATATAACAAGTATTTGTAGTTATTTTGTGATGCTATGTTATTTTTATGATAAGATTTTAACTGTTGAAAGACTGACATTTTTATTTTTACCAGTAAAAGCCTTGCAATGTCTTTCTGCCAGTTTTAATAAATATTTATTTGCAACATCTTTGACTTGGTTTTTATTCATTTGTAAA
>NW_015636550.1:72183-72964 GCF_001515625.1 Sinocyclocheilus rhinocerous
TTCGTGAAAAAGGTTACTTATTTAGTTCAAGTACTGGCAAATGCTGATTGTATTGTATAAGTGGCATTTTTACATTCATTTTATTGAGCTAGTTTCATTCAATACTGAACCTTATTCTAAAGTTCCCTTTCAGTCAGTCACGTTCGACGTTACGTCAGTCGTGACTGACGAATTGGGATCTCGCCCGAGAGCCCAATCACCTTCGAGTGTTAACTAAACAAGCCAATGACAGTTGGCGTGCTTGTTTCACCACGCGCACCCCGCCCCGCAGCGCGGGTATAAAAGGAGAGCGCGTGCAAACGCACATCAGCTTTTCGCTTCGGAGCCGAGCCTTCTAGCAAGACTGAATCTCCGCGAGTGTCTACGAGACAGCCTTTAGCGTTGGTGTCACGGCGCGTCAGCGGGGGTTGCCATCCAGTGCTGCTTCTCTTCGGCGTGCTGCAGCTTCCCTTTCTGCAGTCTCGCCGCGACCTCCCCTGGGCGCTTCAGCGCTCTCTCTAAAAGAGTGTTTTCCTAAAATCCTAAAAGAGCAATATCTAAAAGAGCTCCACGAGCGACGGGCGTCTTTTTAAAGATGGCTTTCCGCTCGTGCGTTTCTGGATGTGGTCATTTCCTGACTTCATCTGACGGTCATGATCGCTGTTTCTTGTGCTTGGGCTTTCAGCACGCTGAAGCAGCGCTCATGGATGAGTCATGTTCTCAGTGCGGGAACATGACCATCGCGGTGTTGCGGTCTAGATACCTCCTCGTGAAACGGGGGGGTATCCCCCTTGCCATGCCC
>NW_015636550.1:73120-73203 GCF_001515625.1 Sinocyclocheilus rhinocerous
CGTCAGGAAGGCCCGAGTCAGATCCAGAGCTGACTGCTATGCTTTCCCGGGCCGCCGAGAGTGTCGGGCTTGTCGGGCTGCCT
>NW_015636550.1:75470-86802 GCF_001515625.1 Sinocyclocheilus rhinocerous
GATGACAGGATGTCGATCGCTGCATCGGAGGGCGAGCTAGGCTCTGGAGATGAGGATTCGGCTGCGCTGCCACCGTCAGGTAGAGTGGCGTTGCCCGAGTCAGATCCAGAGCTGACTGCTATGCTTTCCCGGGCCGCCGAGAGTGTCGGGCTGCACTGGAGGCCTTCTCCCGAACGCTCGAGGCTGGACGATTGGTTCCTGGGGGCGCAGGCCGGTCGTCGGCAGCCTCCTCCGGTTCCATTCTTCCCGGAAGTGCATGAGGAGGTGACTAAGTCTTGGAGGGCACCTTTTTCTGCCCGAAACAGGCCTGGTGCCTCCTTCGTCCTCACCCCCCAGTCGAGCGCGCTATTGCCATGCAGCTCTGCCGCAAAGTTCCGCCGCCTGGAGGGGTAATCCACGCCTTCCGTACAGGGCCTGTAAATTTTCACCCGCTCTGACGGCTAAGGCTTACAGTGCTGCTGGACAGGCCGCTTCCGCCCTGCACGCCATGGCCCTCCTGCAAGTCCACCAGGCCAAGGCGTTGAAGCAGTTGCACGAGGGTGGTGCTGACCCAGGTGTGTTGCAGGAACTGCGGGCGACGAAAGTCACAGCGCGGGCCCTGGGTCAGACGATGTCCACACTGGTGGTCCAGGAGCGCCACCTATGGCTGACCTTGGCGGATATGAGGGAGGCCGACAAGGATCGCTTCCTGGACTCCCCGATCTCCCAGGCCGGCCTATTCGGCGGCGCAGTCCGCCTCCGCCCCTGCCAAGCCCGTGAAGCGCCAGGGTAGGTGGCGTCCCTGAGACGGGCGACCCAGAGTCCTTGAATCTTGCTCTTCAGGAGGTGGTGACCGCACCACTCCTTCCCCCGGAGGAGGGCCGGGTGGAGAATCCTTTGTTCCTGTTTTGTTCTGTTCCGCCACTGGCTACCCAGCCAGTGGTACCCATCAGGGAATGAGGGTTACATACGTAACCGAGACGTTTCTGCTTGTTTTTATGTGCAGATGTTTTGTTGGAATAACAACACTCACTGGATACAAGACGGATACATAGAAGCAAAACAAGTGGAAAGGTCTCAGAGAAGAGGGACAACCCTCGTGTGTGGGCTCATCTCAGAAAGTTGATGGACTTTCAGTATGTATTTATTAAATTGTCTTTTGCAGGAATATTCTTAATGTAATAGAACATAAGCTCAGACAACAGAATTTGTGGTATAATGTTGATTCCAGCATTTTATTTTAATCCCTTTTTAACCAAAATTATACGAATTCTGTTGATTGACCTTAATTTTTATAGAAAGTTAATGTTCTACACAGAATATGGCTTATTTTTTTTGTGATATAACAAGTATTTGTAGTTATTTTGTGATACTATGTTATTTTTATGATAAGACCTTAACTGTTGAAAGACTAACATTTTTATTTTTACCAGTAAAAGCCTTGCAATGTCTTTCTGACAGTTGTAATAAATATTTATTTATCTTTGACTTGGTTTTTATTCATTTGTAAATGTATTACGATAGTGCTCATTATAATGCATTTAAATCCGTATTTTACAGTTTACAATTTACTGTTAAAAGTATTCTTTGCAGCATTTTCATTGTTAAATTATTAAAACATCATCTTGGATTTAGGGGTATTTACAGGATTTTATTGGCAACTTTAGTTGCCAGGTAAATACTGTACTTTAGTGAAATTACAAAAAATTGCTGTAAAATATATTTACAGGATTTTATTGGCAACTTTTGTTGCCAGGTAAATACTGTACTTTAGTGAGATTACAAAATATTGCTGTAAAATAAACTACAAGTTTAATTAAATGTTACTGTAAAAATACTACAAATGACTGTATTTCACATACATCAATTAACTGTAATTTGCTTTGCAATATTATACTGTAATCCATTTTAGAGCAATTAACATCATTTTTACAATATTTTATTGGCAACTTTTTTGCCAGTAACATCCTGTAAATTCTACGGTACATTTTTTACAGTCTATGATTGTGGTTTATGTTAACTAAAATAGTGCTTGTGCATTGTGTTGAATGAGAACGAGACTGGGTGATCAAGTCAAATACATATAACAGACATCTCACAGTAATGTTAGTTTCTAGTAAACAGGAAAGACCAATAATTGTTTACTATTACACCATATACATTATTCTATTCTATATGAAGTAATTAGTGAGGTTACTGCTCTTTTCTGCATTTTTGCAAAGAAGCAACTGCTTGCTTTTTCCTGCAAAGAAGATCTGCTAATTAAAACAGAATGAGGAACTGCTGTTTGACCAGATGAGACTTATAAAATGTAGAGAAGGTTAAGAATTGGACTTTGGATGAGGAGCTGAATGCTCAGAGACACCATTGTGGTCGGAGTTCAATTTGATTCATGCAGTTTCTGAGTGTTCAAGTTCTAGATGTGACCAAGCAGCTACCTTGACAAATGGGAGCAAACAGACTGTAGTCTGCTCAAGGGTGAGCGAGAGCAGAGACATGACCGCAGATGAAGAGGGAGTGGCTGACGGGCCTTCTCCACTCATGAAAGAGAAAGTTGACACTTCTGAGTCATCATGGAGACAGACTGATGCAGGAAAGGGTGAAGTTTTGAGACTTTTCCTAAAGACTAAGAGAACATCCTGCCATGCAGAATTGTGACAGTATTAATCAAAAGGCTAAGAAGTGGCAGAAAAACAACAGAGGCCATAGACAACATCACCAGGCCTTTGAGTGCCACCACTGGCTGACAATTCAATGCAACAGCATGAGTCAAGTCAAGTCACCTTTATTTATATAGCGCTTTTAACAATACAGATTGTGTCAAAGCAACTTTACAGTATTAACCCTTTAGGCACCAGGGTTTTTTGGAAAAAATGCTGGATTTTGACATCAAGATTTCAAAAGCTTGTGGCTTGAAAGGGCTTAAAGATAGAGGTCTACTGTAAATTAGAAAAATGTTGGGCATGACCGAAAGTTTTTTTATCCTCATTCCACATGATCAGAAAAGAGGAAACAAACAATAAAACAGGAGAAAGTACTAAATTATTACTATATTACTATACAGTTTGCTTGGCGGGAAAGTAACCTATCCTACAGAAAAGCATTAAAAACTGCTAGATCTGATTACTTTTCTTCTGTTTTAGAAGAAAACAAACATAACACCAAGTATTAAATCAATACAGTGGCTAAACTAACGAAAAATAAAGCATCAACAGGTGTTGACATTTCCCAACAGCACAGCAGCAATTACTTTATGAACTACTTTACTTCTAAAATCGATACTATTAGAGATAAAATTGTAACCATGCAGACGTCAGCTATAGTATCACATCAGATAGCTTGCTATAGATCGCCTGAGGAACAATTCCACTCATTCTCTACGATAGGAGAGGAAGATCTACCTAACATTATTCGGGAGGCAGACACACTCTGTCAGTTTAAATCTAGATTAAAGACCCATCTCTTTAACCTGGCTTACACATAACACACTAACACATATCTATTAGTCAAATCCGTTAAAGGATTGTTAGGCTGCAATAATTAGGTCCACCGGAACCGGAAATACTTCCCATTACACCCGATGTACTTAAAGTGAAAAGTGAAAGTGACGTGACATGTGGCCAAGTATGGTGACCCATACTCAGAAGCCCCAGAGACAGGTCCCCAGTAAAGACATTGTCTCCTAGACAGCCGGGACAAGACCACAGGAACCGGTTGAGTCCTCTGAACAATCTGACTTTGCTGCAGCCTGGAATTGAACTGCTGGTTTAGTCTGGCCAGAGGAGAACTGGCCCCCGACTGAGCCTGGTTTCTCCTAAGGCTTTTTTCTCCATTCTGTCACAGATGGAGTTTTGGTTCATTGCCGCTGTCGCCTCTGGCTTGCTTAGTTGGGGACACTTAATATCCAGCGATATCGTCGACTTGATTGCACAGATACTATTTAAACTGAACTGAGCTGGATAATGGCATCACTTAATTCAATGATGAACTGCCTTTAATTGAAAATTGATTGTTTACTATTGTCATTTTGCATTACTACACACTATTTTCCTATTTAAATCTGTAAAGCTGCTTTGACACAATCTGTATTGTTAAAAGCACTATATAAATAAAGGTGACTTGATTTGACATTAATCTAGATTTAATAATGCTATAATGCAATAAGAGCTCACTCAAATACTGAGGTGCTAAACCATTCAAGTCTTCATAGGTAATGAGTAAGATTTGAAAATCTATACGATGTTTAATAGGGAGCCAGTGCAGTGTTGACAGAACCAGGCTAATATGGTCATACTTCCTGGTTCTAGTAAGAACTCTAGCTGCTGCATTTTGAACCAGCTGGAGTTTGTTTATTAAGCGTGCAGAACAACCACCAAATAAAGCATTACAATAATCTAACCTTGAACTAAGTCATGAATGCATGAAATAACGTTTCTGCATTTGATATTGAGAGCAAAGGTCGTAATTTAGATATATTTTTGAGATGGAAAAAATGCAGTTTTACAAATGCTAGAAATGTGGCTTTTAGGTCCAATAATTAAAATCTCTGTTTTTTCATAATTTAGCAGTAAGAAATTACTAGTCATTCAGTTTTTTATATCAACTATGCATTCCGTTAATTTTGCAAATTGGTATGTTTCGTCAGGCCGAATTGTCATTTATTTACTCTCTGCCTGTGTCATTTTGTGATATAAAGGCCACAGGTCCTCACTCTCCAGTAGGCTGCTTCTTCGACACCAGTGTCTGCTCGTCTGTGATGAGGAATTAAAATCCTGTTTTAAAGTATCTTTCTTGGTCTGTTGTTTCAAGTCAAGCTATTTTCCACCTCGAGAAGTTTTGAGACACTAGCTGTGCCATTGGGTACAGGCATCATCCTTTTTTATTTTATTTTATTTATTTATTTATTTTTGTGGCTGGGGTCTATTCACTGTTTTTACTGAAGTCAGTTGAGCCCTTTATAAAGTCATGTTGTGTAATGCCTGAAACACAGCAGTGGTGGCTGGTGGAAAATTTTCTAGGTAGGGCACCACATCCAACAATTTTAGCATACATCCCAGTTTTATTTATCCCAGTATAACAAAAGGAAAAAGTATTAAGGCTTGCAATATTTTTAGTAAAGATAATTGTTTTACCAAGTTCAAGATTGAGGATTTTTTAATTTTCATAATTAATCATTTATGTATAAAGTGCAACAGCAAAAACTGTGAGGAAAAAAAAATTATATTACATTTGTTGAGAGCATTTTCTATACATATCAGTCTGCAATACCAAACAGGGCTGCATGGAGATGCCAACACTCCACTGTAACAGTTGCCTTAACCTAACTGTATATAAATATATACGGATCCATTAACAGAGCAAAACACAAATTAAAAAAGCAAATAAAAACATTCTGACCAGTGAACAGTTCATCTGTCAGAGTGAGTGTTGATGCACATATGTATATAAACACCACTGACCATTGCAAACACCTATAAAACCAAATTTCTTCAGCGAGTGTCCATTATAAAACACCTGCCAGACATGCAATCACACTGAAATATGCTTGTGCAAAGGGCTATCAGAGAGCGCACATACACGATCTGTTTATTTGCACACTAATAATAACGCACTTGTGCGTGTCTAATAATGTATGTGTCAGTGTTGTGGACTTGTGTTTCCTTGTTTTACACCTGTCTTAGTTCCTGTTTTGGTCTTGTTTCCTGTTCCTGTCTTCATTGTGTTAATTTGGTTCCAGCTGAGTTTTCCCTCATGTCGTCATGTTCATTAATTCCAGGTGTTCCCTCATTAGTTCCCTCATTAGTCTACTTAAGCCCTATGTTTCCCTGTGTCTAGCGTCGGCTGTTAAATGTCATCCCAGAGTTCCTGTGTTTGTAAACCTTAGGTTGTTGGATTAAAATCTAAATCGAAGAATTCTCCTGCGTCTCCTCGTTCCTTCCCAGAGTGATCGTGACAGAACAGCCGACCATTACAGTAAGCGCTCTGATGTCAAGCCCGCCGGCTCACACAAGCCCGCCGGCCGTTCAGCACTCAAGCCTGCCGGCCGCTCCGATGTCAAGCCCGCCGGCCGCTCAGCACTCAAGCCTGCCAGTCGCTCCGATGTCAAGCCCGCCGGCTGTGGATCACACAAGCCCGCCGGCCGCCCAATTCACCCATAACCAAGGGAGGAGGATGAGGAGGAAAAGACTGTTCACAGCCCTCATCCCAGCCCCAGAGCTCGCTCCAGTGTCAGCTCCAGCCCCAGAGATTGCTCCAGTGTGGACTCCTGATCCCCCGTTAAGCCCAGGGAGGGCTCCCGATCCCCCGTTTGGCCCACGGAGGGCTCCTGTTCCCGAGTTAAGCCCACAGAGGGCTCCTGTTCCCGAGTTTAGTCCACGGAGGGATCCTGTTCCCGAGTCTAGCCCAGAGGAGCTCGCTCCAGTGTCAGCTCCAGCCCCAGAGTTTGCTCCAGTGTGGACTCCTGATCCCCCGTTAAGCCCAGGGAGGGCTCCCGATCCCCCGTTTGGCCCACGGAGGGCTCCTGTTCCCGAGTTAAGCCCACAGAGGGCTCCTGTTCCCGAGTTTAGTCCACGGAGGGATCCTGTTCCCGAGTCTAGCCCAGAGAGGGTTCCAGTCCCCGAGTTTAGCGCAGTGAGGCATCCAGACCTAGCCCAGTGAGGGCTCCAGTCCCCGAGTTTAGCCCAGTGAGGGCTCCAGTCCCCGAGTTTAGCCCAGTGAGGGCTCCAGTCCCCGAGTTTAGCCCAGTGAGGGCTCCAGTCCCCGAGTTTAGCCCAGTGAGGGCTCCTGTTCCCGAGTTTAGCCCAGAGAGGGTTCCAGTCCCCGAGTTTAGCCCAGTGAGGGCTCCAGTCCCCGAAGGCTCCAATCCCCGAGGGTAGCACAGAAGAGGCTCTAGTTCCCATGTCCAGCCCAAGGAGAGTTTCAGTCCCCAAGTCAAGCCCAGGGAGGGCCACTGTTCCCGAGTTAGGCCTACGGAGGGCCTCGAAAGACAATATCCTCTCCAATTATTTTTTTTTTTGGGGGGGTAGTATTGGCCCATCCGTAGTGGCCGGGCCGAGTGGCGAGGCCAAAGCCACGGAGGCCGTCCGGCCATGGCGTCCTGAGTTCCCTGTTCCGCCATGGCTCCCCGAACTCTCTGCTCCGCCATGGCTTCCTAGTCTGCCTGTTCCGCCATGGCCTCCCGAACTGTATGCGCCGCCATGGCCTCCTGAGTTCCCTGCTCCGCCATGGGCTCCTGAACTATATGCTTTGCCATGGCCTCCTGAACTGCCTGCTCCGCCATGGCTTCTTAGTCTACCTGTTCCGTCATGGCTTCCTGGTCTGCCTGCTCCGCCATGGCGCCCTGAACTGCCCGCTCCGCCATGGCACCCGGGACTGCCTGATCCACCATGACTCCTGGGACTGCCTGTCCCGCCATGGCCCCCTGAGCTCCCTGATCCGCCCTGGAGGCCTCCCGTGTCTCCGTCCTGTACCAGCCTCCAGGGCGCCCACCCCCCGGGAGGGGGGAGTGATGTCAGTGTTGTGGACTTTTGTTTCCTTGTTTTACCCCTGTCTTAGTTCCTGTTTTCCTTTTTTGGTCTTGTTTCCTGTTCCTGTCTTCATTGTGTTAATTTGGTTCCAGCTGTGTTTTCCCTAATGTTGTCATGTTCATTAATTCCAGGTGTTCCCTCATTAGTTTCCTTGTCTACTTAAGCCCTGTGTTTCCCTGTGTCTAGCATTGGCTGTTAAATGTCATCCCAGATTTCCTGTTTGTAAACCTTTGCTAGTTGGATTAAAACCTAAATTGAAGAATTCTCCTGCGTCTCCTCGTTCCTTACCCGAGTGATCGTGACAGTATGACTCCTGTATGTCTATGTAATTGTCTTTATCTCCATTACAATCATCATCCATCAAAACTTTACTGGTGAGATACTGGTTTGCTTTATTCAGCCCATACAGACTAATCCTGACTTCATATTTCTTATTAAATGATGTTTTATTAACAAGGTTCAGGAGGAGCACGATCAGATAATCCACGAACGTTTTCCAGCATTCGATTTTGCTCCTTTAGCCATTATATAACAGACTCAACTTTTTCCGTACTACGACGAGACCTGTACTGGGGATATTTCGTATCCTCCGTCGCAATCTGCCGGCCCTAGGCTCACTCCTTTTCCGCCAGTCACCGCTGCTGAGCACCAGGCTTCATCGCGGCCTCCGCTCTGCTCGACCAGCCGCTCTCCACAACGCCGAGGCTTAACCTCGCCTCCACCGGCGAGACTTCCAACTTCCCAACAGTCGCTAGCGCAAGACTGCCTCCGCTAGCACCGCAGGCCTTGTTGCAATAATTTTTTTAGGTAAAGTCGCTAAAGGTAGGTCGTTTGTTGTTAAACGACGTGATGACATTATGGATGTTGATGTCAGTAAATTACATTATTTTTGTATTTTTGCAATGTCTTACTGTAGGTAATTTGTTTATGGCATATGACGATATTTAAAATGACCATGGTGTTGAAATAAACTTTTAATTTCTACTTAACTGTGCAACCAAGAAAAGAAAATGACTTTATTATTTAAAGAAATTATTTACACAATAGTTCACAATAGTTCTGTCTTCCTCTCTCCATGTCAGTCAAACCAAGTATGATTTTTTTTCCTTCAGGTAAACACAAAAGAATGTTTAGCAGAACGTCCAGACTGCTTTTCCATACAATGACAGTTTATGTTTACCATGGTCTTGTCAAGCTCCAAAAAGAGTATATTTCACGTCTTCTGAAGGTATATGATAGTGTATGAAAAAAGTATGTGGTGAGTAGATGACAGTAATTTTTTGGTGAACAATCCTTTCAAGTAATCCTTGATTGGCTATGGCACAGAATGGAAGATATATAATTTATTCAATTCATTGTTTTCAAATTAGCATTCCATTATTTAATATAACGGCAGATGTTTTTTGTTTTGCCATTGTTTATTCACAAAATACCATAAAAATGATTTGCTATTACCACATTAAATAGAACATAAATAGTCTTCAAAATGCTGCTTTTTATTTTAAATTTTATAGTTTTATAAAATGATATCTTATCATTTTATATTTAGATAAAGATGGAGTTTTGATACCAGAGTATATTATTTTTGTCTCACTCACTGTTGCACATTATTATTATTCTTTAGTTTGGGTTAAACAAATCAATTTTGCTTGGTTGGAACAGCAGCTACGCTAATTATGTCTCTATTTGTTTCTCTGTTTTTGCCACGGGGATTTACACAAGCTTCAGTCTGGATCCAGAACACCTGAGAAGAGATGATGCCAACCCCTCAGATGATGCCAACCCTGAAACTACATACAGAACTACCACATTTTGCTATTTTGCACATTTAATTATTTTATAATTGCTGTTAATAGTGTTCATCGTCTTTTTTATTACGTCTTAAATTGATTTTTCCATACATTTCTGCCATATGTACATTAATTGACAGTCACCACTGATAAGCTACCACTAAATATTGTAGAAACTTAATTTGCTGTAAAGTTGCTTTGCAATGATTTGTATCGTGAAAAGCGCTGTACAAATAAACTTGACTTGACTTGACTTGACGTAACAGTCGCTAGCGCAAGACTGCCTCCGCTAGCACCGCAGGCCTTGTTGCAATAATTTTTTTAGGTAAAGTCGCTAAAGGTAGGTCGTTTGTTGTTAAACGACGTGATGACATTATGGATGTTGATGTCATTTTTGTAACCAAGACGCAAAACTGCATAGAACACGCAATAAAATTACTCAAATTTTCTGTATTAATTTTCACTAGCTTTTTACCTGTATTTTAAATTACACATTGTACTCAGATAGACAGATAAGATGAAAAAGATTTGATTTTAGTGAAAGTAAGTTAAACAGTGTACAATTATAAGTGCAAACTAACAACTAAGGGGTATCATAAAGAAACTATTATTATTATTATTATTATTATTGAATAAGTACAACTAGCAACCTAATTAGCATGCGTCGTGCATACTGCTAGGCACCTCTCTCCAAGTCTCTACCAGCTGATGTGGCGTGAGGCTGCCTCTGCTAGCTGTGCAGACTGCACAGGCTCTACAGGATGTCACAAACCCCACTCCCTTCCCGTGGCCTACAGCAGCTGAAGGAAGCGTGGATACTGCCGCTGCAGTGCCTTGCTTAATTTGATACTGTCACAGCAGTGCCCGCTCCATTTGATACTGCTGCTGCAATGCCCTGCTTAATTTGATACTGCCGCTGCAGTGCCCTGCTTAATTTGATACTGCCACTGCAATGCCCTGCTTAATTTGATACTGCCGCTGCAATGCCCTGCTTAATTTCATCCCGCCTCCACCCCAACACCTCACTACTAATCTAATTTCATCCCATTCTTGGGATTCTGGACAGCACGCCAAATATGCTACTAATTGCTTAATCACATTATATGTTAGTGCGAACTCGTGAATAGAGGTATGTTTGTTCCCACCAATCGCTGCATAAGTGAAGGTTACGAATGATGACAAAATTATGAAGATTGCATTAAATTGACTGCAGTTCGAAAAAAAAAAAAAAAAATCTTCGTATGGAAGTCTATAAGGACAGTCTGGGTGATTCTCAGCCAGAGTGAAATCGCCCAAACAGGGGCGGTACTCCACAGAACGTGACTCGACGCTGATTGTACTATATATCCAGAGGCAGAACAAAGAGTCAGGGGTCGGCAAACTTTTCGGCATGACGTGCCATTTTTTATTTTTCTGGTTAACCACTGTGCCAACAACCCCCCCTCTTTTTTAATGCATTTTGTATTTATACAGTACATACACATTTTTAAATGATATGATAAAAAACAATAGGCCTATTTGATTTTCATGCAAATAGTTTCTGAGGATTTTTTCATAAATTGTTTTTTTGAAACTTTTCAAAAGTTTCTTGAATAACAGATATACAGTGTGACCATACTGAACACCACTGTATGTGTGTGTGTGACAAGGCCAATGCATTAAAACCGTTCAGTTTAATCACCGTTCTATATTAATGCGCTGCACACACCACTCGCACAGAGATCTGAGATCGTGCTGTGCAAAAAGTAACATTCAGAAGCTCATAAATTGTTGGCAGCGCTGCCATGCGACTTTTATTAATCGATACTGAATCGCTACATTATATTTCTCAGCAATCGTTGTTTTTAAGTAAATAAACCCAGCTTCATTGTTTGTAGAGAGAAACACGGATGCAGACAATTTACACATCTCTCTCTCTCTCTCTCTCTCTCTCAAAATGGCCATAGTTTGCATCACTGAATATAGCTGTCGACACACACACCCATATATATATATATATATATATATATATATATATATTTTTATAGTGTTATATAT
>NW_015636550.1:86877-90488 GCF_001515625.1 Sinocyclocheilus rhinocerous
TTCTACCTTATTTTATTTATTCTCAGATTAGGTAAAGTAAGTCAAATCTGTCCTATCTCATAAGCATCTGAGTTCATACTTACAAAACAGCTCACAGAAGTCTTCATGGTCTGTTCTTAGCTATAAATCAATGCCAGGGGAGGCAGAATTGTGTTGTATAAATACAAGTCAGTTTATTTATTACAGTTAGTAAGTAAGCAGTACAAATATTCTACAACTACGTATACAACTACTAAATAAAGTATTAATATCAAAAAGTTCTTTGCTCAAGGCAATATCAGCGATGGCTCTGGTGCCGGAGAGCTCTTCAGACGTTCCCGAAGCAGCATCTGATTTAATCATCGCACTTCAGTCTTTTCTAGATAGCCGGTGGATCCCATCGTCTTGTGACAAGAAGTCTGGAAATTCCCTAAGAAGTTTCTTATATAAGGTCTTGCATTTTTCTTCTTCGGGATTCTTTGCTCTGCTTTTACGCTTTGTCTGAAACACACCAGCTGAGGTAATGCCCTCCTTCTTTTTTCTTCAACAATCTTGCTAATACTTGTGTCATCTCTATCTGTGCTCTTGCTTATACATGTTATAAACATTTTCTTAATAAATGCTTAAAACAACAAGTGTGGTGTTTTACTTAAACCACTTTCTCAATAAAACAAATACAATAACGTGTGTGGTGTCTTTCTTAATAAACCACTTTCTTAAAAACAATTCCAATAACAATTGTATTTGGTTACAATACAAAGGTATTACATAAAATGTAAAGGCATACTTGCAATAAGACAATTGCTGAATTTCCTCTACAACATGCAGCAGTTACATATTTGCCTGTATGAGGCCTTTCCAGGAATTAAACAAAATAATACACCCTTAGACATAATATATATAACTAAATACATTAAACAATGAGGCAGGGTAATTGTATTTTTATGCATATTACACAACAATATATATACAGTATATATACACACATACATACATACATACAAAAGTACATACAAAAATACAGTCCTTATTAGGGGTGGGAATCTATGGGTATCTCACGATTCGATTCGATTACGATTCAGAGGCCCACGATTCGATTACGATTAACGATGCATCACAATGTTGTACCATCTATGTAAAATTCTACTACTTTTTAAACAACCACAGAACTCAAGGGTGAAGCAAAAAAGAGATTTCACACTATTACGTTATTAACAGGTGCAAGTGCAATATTCAAAAAGTACCAGTAACAGCATTTGCCGTAACAAATAGAAAACTGACAGCATTAGTCTGTCTGTAACTTCTTATAAAATAACACTTGTTCAAAAAAGTAGCTTAGCAATCTGCTTTACAGTAACGTGCATTTTGATGCATAAAAGTGCAATATGCAGCATTATTATTTCAAGTAGTCTGATAGACAGTATAACTCATGTAACATCAACAGCTGCCTCCATATACCAAAACATGAACAGAGAAAAATGCTGTAAAACAAAACTGCTTTGATATTCAAAACAAAATGTAAGTAAAAAAGCAATGTGTGTAACAATAATAATAATGATACCTAACTGCTTAGCTGGTAGAAGGTTGTGGCACTAGGTTTTTGTGTAAGAAAAGAAGCTGATCTACACGCTCTGGTGTAATTGTACTACGCTGAGCAGTAACAATATCCCCTGCAGTTGAAAATACCCTCTCTGCAGACACACTGGTCCCAGGAATACACATGTATAACTTAGCCAACCTGGAAAGCAGAGGAAATATAGCTGCATTTTCCCCCCACCAGCTGAGGGGGTCTTCAGACAGAGAGATTGGTGGGACACTGCAGTACTTGGTAACCTCCTCTTCAGCTCTGGTGTCGGCTGACTGTGGCTGAGCATCGGTGTGAGTAAATGTCTGTCCCAACACATTCTGGAGCAGAGAAGCCGAAACTCATTTCTTGGTGGCAGGCGGGGCTGTGTCTTCCTCCAGCGTGGTTGTGGTGTCCCCTTCCATTGTGTCATTCTCTAGGTTGTTCTCGTCCTCTACGTTGTCCTGATTTTGCTGTAATGTAAACAAACACATCACTTATTCTTATAATAATTTTGCAAGAAATCTTGCACTATTTACATGTTTACATATGAGCTTAAGAGAGTAACTTTACAAACTATGAATCATATATTGCAAATATAGCAGTAAACACATACCTCTAAAGCAGCAGCTTCAGCAGTGACTCTGCGGAATATTTCCTTTCTGTCCTCCTCAGTCAGGAAGGGCAATCTCTTAAAGCGAGGGTCCAGAGCGGAGGCCAAGTGGAGTGTGTTTTTCTCTTGCTCACTGTTGTATCTTTTAGTTAAGTCTGTATTGACAGCCTGCTTGATTTCTCTGGTCACAGGCGAATCTCCTACAGTCATTTTTGTGTCTTGAATAAGTTGTGAATGGAGGGGTGCAATCAAAGATACTGTGGGGCTACCCTCCTCTGACATGAGGGTTGTGGCATCTTTTAGGGGCTTGAGGGCTTTTACAAGATCCTCTGCATGAGAGATGTCCAGCTCACTCAAAGTGCAGAGGTCTGCCTCTCCTCTTCTCACCTGCTGAGAAAGTAAAGCTGCAGAGATTGCAGGCTGCTGCTCCAAAAACCTGTCCACCATGTCTAGGGCACTGTTCCACCTGGTAATGACGTCTGTTTTTAGCATGTGATGAGGCAGGCCTAACAGCTTTTGCTTCTCCTCGAACTGGTGCTTTGCAATGGGGCTGCGGTGAAAACATGCAGTAATACGTCTAATCTTCCCAAGTAGTCTGGCAACAGAGGGCAAGCGGAGCGCTCGCTGAGTCGCGAGGTTTAGCGTGTGTGCATAACATCGCACATGCACAAATCCCCCCAGCTGAGCAGCAACAACCATGTTTGATGCGTTGTCGGTCACTAACACCAAGTCTCTCGTGGGAAACTGCCATTCCTCAGCGACTTTTTGTATTAGGTCAGCTATATTAGAGCCTGTGTGACTCTCGTAGACAGCCCTAGTTTGCAAAACATGGGACAACAACCGCCAGTCATCCGAGATATAATGGGCTGTTACAGTGATGTACGAATCCGTAGCAACAGATGTCCAGGCATCACAAGTCAATGCTATTTTACCTGCTTTTTTCAGCGACTCCAGTACTGTTGTTTTGGTGCTTTGGTACAGATTTGGTATTACTGTCTCTGCGAAAAAACGACGTGAGGGGATTTTATACCGTGGATCCATTGTATGCATCATTGCACGAAACCCCCTTCCTTCCACCACGGAGTAAGGGCGCAAATCCGATGCAATGTACACGGCAATGGATTTTGTTATTTTCCTTGCCTTTTGCTAGTTTGCAGGAAGAGTGGTTAATATTGAAGCTGGAAGAGTTGTTTGGTTAGCAGCAACAACGGGTCCTTCTGCGTTCACATCTGCGTGGCAGCGTTGAAGGTGATTCCTCATGTTTGTTGTGTTGCCAAAATATTTTATTTTCACCTCACACATCCTACACATAGTGTAGCTTTTATCAAGTGTCCGTTTGCCGTCTTTCTCGGTTTCTAAAAAACCAAAATGCTTCCAAACGTCGGCTTTTAACGTTGCAGGTGCCGCTCTAATGTGTGTAGCTTCGGCCATTTTGTCACGTACTAGCGCCTCAGC
>NW_015636550.1:90542-101096 GCF_001515625.1 Sinocyclocheilus rhinocerous
CCCTCCTCTGACATGAGGGTTGTGGCATCTTTTAGGGGCTTGAGGGCTTTTACAAGATCCTCTGCATGAGAGATGTCCAGCTCACTCAAAGTGCAGAGGTCTGCCTCTCCTCTTCTCACCTGCTGAGAAAGTAAAGCTGCAGAGATTTCAGGCTGCTGCTCCAAAAACCTGTCCACCATTTCTAGGGCACTGTTCCACCTGGTAATGACGTCTGTTTTTAGCATGTGATGAGGCAGGCCTAACAGCTTTTGCTTCTCCTCGAACTGGTGCTTTGCAATGGGGCTGCGGTGAAAAAATGAAGTAATACGTCTAATCTTCCCAAGTAGTCTGGCAACAGAGGGCAAGCGGAGCGCTCGCTGAGTCGCGAGGTTTAGCGTGTGTGCATAACATCGCACATGCACAAATCCCCCCAGCTGAGCAGCAACAACCATGTTTGATGCGTTGTCGGTCACTAACACCAAGTCTCTCGTGGGAAACTGCCATTCCTCAGCGACTTTTTGTATTAGGTCAGCTATATTAGAGCCTGTGTGACTCTCGTAGACAGCCCTAGTTTGCAAAACATGGGACAACAACCTCCAGTCATCCGAGATATAATGGGCTGTTACAGTGATGTACGAATCCGTAGCAACAGATGTCCAGGCATCACAAGTCAATGCTATTTTACCTGCTTTTTTCAGCGAGGTCCTTCTGCGTTCACATCTGCGTGGCAGCGTTGAAGGTGATTCCTCATGTTTGTTGTGTTGCCAAAATATTTTATTTTCACCTCACACATCCTACACATAGTGTAGCTTTTATCAAGTGTCCGTTTGCCATCTTTCTCGGTTTCTAAAAAAACAAAATGCTTCTAAACATCGGCTTTTAACGTTGCAGGTGCCGCTCTAATGTGTGTAGCTTCGGCCATTTTGTCATGTACTAGCGCCTCAGTGAACGCAGACATACTACGTCTGATGTAAGAAATGCACGTAAACGTGCTAGTAGCGCATGCATTCATCTCTGTGACCGTGGGGCCGATAAATTCCGATAGAATGTATTGCAAACGAGCACAAATCTGACTTTTTTCATTTAAACTTAAGACATCGATTATTTAAATCTCTGCATCGATTCAGTATCGTTTAATGCAGAACAACGATGCATCGAAAAAACAATAATTTTTCCCACCCCTAGTCCTTATAGGGATCATCCATCTTTTACACCTTCATGCAATCACACATGTATATGACTTTCGTTCTTCAGATGAGAACACAAATATTTTAGGGGGAAAAAATCCATATTAATGGATTTTTTTTTTATATTAATATATCTGCATATAATACAAGTGGATGAGACATCCGAACATGATGCATCAAAAACTACACAAAGTGAACGTGCAGGGTCACTTATGCCGAGTTCACACTGCATGATTTTCAAACTCATCGGATCGCCGTTGTTTTCACACTGCGTGACTATCTGGGGTAGCATTCAGTTGCTGCTGTGTTCACATTGCACGATGGATCGGCGACAGGGGGTTTCACACTGCATGACTTCACAATAGGAAGAATCGCCGACATCTCTGTCTGGTCCGCAAACTACGTTTCACAACAAAACACTGCGAGAAGTGATAAGGAAATAACACGAGAACCCGCGTGTGTCTCGAACGACACTGGAATTATTAAAAAAAAATTGATATAGCCCGCAAATTGTCTGTGAGCTAATTTCCAGCTACAAGGAGAAAAAGAAAAACAGACTATGCAGGAGGGAGATGCAGGGAACAGGGATTGTGTGTTCTGCAAAGAGAGTTGGAGGTAAATAATTTTGCAGTAACTGTTATGCTGATGTTGTGGCTGATTCACACTGCGTGATTGTCACTCGTGTGAACGAGCACTGATTTGCCTCCGATTTCGGGCATTTGTCTGCGATTTTGCAAAACCTGTCGGCGAGTGAAAAATCGGGCTAAAATCGTGCAGTGTGAACTCGGCATTACCAAACGAACACACTCACAGTGTCAGACACATGGAGACCTGAGAGAGAGAGTGAAGGGAGATGTAGAAGGGTGTGGTTATTCATGCACTTCCCTTTCCTCTGATCTTTATTAGTTCTGACACTCAAATCTCACCTCCAATAGTCCAAACTTGCAGCAGACTCTAAGCTCTACTATACACCGTCTGGATTCACATACAGATTCCTCACCAGCCATCAGGATGTGGGTTATACTGTTGGGTCTCGCCTCTGCATTACTGGCCTCCTCGAGATCAGAAGATACCACGGGTAAGAAGACTCGTCAGAGGAACATTACACATCTTTCTTTGAAGTTTGACTATGAATTTTACAGAGTATGAATGGAGCAGCGCTAAGTGTGTGTCTGAGGACAGATAAACAGCTGCTCACTCGTTTATTACAGAGGAAAGGGAGATATGCTGAGCAGTTGTACATTTCAGCACTACAAAAATAAACCAGTAAAGAGCCAGAGGAGTTTAAGCTGTTTTTTCCTCACATTAAAATATTCAACTTGTGTTGTAGCATCTCTGTGTTGATACTGTGGTATCATTTTGTTTTGAAGTTTGTCACATGTACACTGTCAGAAAAAATGTGTCAGATATGTACCTTCGGGGGTACAACGGTTTGTCACTGGGGCAGTACCCTAAAGAGTACACCTATTGTACCCTTTCACATGGGTACATATCTGTACCCTTACAGTATGTACCTTTCAAAGGCAAATATGTTCCTCTGCTGACTAAACTGTAACTTATAGTGCTATGGTACCATAATGTACATTTAAAAAAGGTGCAAATTTGTCCTTTTAAGGTTACTGCCTCAGTAACAAGCCTTTTGTACCTTGTGATGGCAAATTTGTACTCCATACAGCACATTAAAAAGGCCAGAATGCTGTTTATCACATTTATTAAACATTCAAAGCTATTACATTATCACATTTTTCACAGGATGCATGTTTTAAGCTCTATCACGATGTGTCATAACAGGATGCATGTATTGCGCAATTTAACTTTAAAAAAAAACTGTTAACATTTTAGACTCAAAATTGTAAACAGCAAGAATAAAAAAGCAATCTTTTTCCAACAGTACACATTTGATTAATTGTAACTAAACATTTAATTTGAACTTTTTAAACATTCTTGAGGATCACAAATAATTTATCATCAGCAGAGTATGTGTGTAATGAGTCCACTGGAGGCGAGCGTAGTGAGAACCCAAGTGCAGCTTTATTTAATCCAAAAAGTGTCCAAACAATAAACAAAGACTTGACTTGAGTTGACTTGACTTGACTTGGCATGACCAGACAAAGCATAAACAGGCTTGACATAAACAAAACCAAGAACTCACCAACAGAGGTTACAGGGACAATACTCGACAAGAGACAATAGGCTTGTTCGAGATGAAGCCTGCCACCGGCTGGTGAGAGTAACCGCTTGCAGTCGGGGCGGAATTAAAAGAAGAGACGTCAAGTCAGACACTTTCTGCTCCTGGTAGTGATGCTCACATGGTGTTTGCAGTCTTATCACAGATGAAGAGAAATAAATGCAATATTTGTCAAATACACAGAAACGTTTTTATGAGCAACAGAAACACTTTTTATATACTGCTTAATACAGCGCCATCTGTTCAAGAATAAAGTTCAGCATATAAATATATAGGCTACTAAATACTGATAAAGTGGGAGTATATATGCTTTTATCAGTGTTTTTGATAAAAATGACTCAAGATAACAGTGCGACTACACTAAAAAAGCTTTTACTGTTATAATAACACAGATTTGTGAGCATTATTGGAATTGAATTGTTAGAATAAACACGCAACACACGTCGTGCTTGTCATCACAGAATCTAACCAATGAGAATAAAGTGTGTCGTCGTCAAGGCTTTCGCAGCCAATTTTGAGCAACTTGCAGCGCCTGACTTCGGCGGCTAGTCTCGTTTTGCTCTCGCGGTACTTTGACGGCACATGTGATTGTAAGGCAGCTGCAGCGCTGATCAAAAGGTGCGTTCGACTTGAAGCACGGCTACAGACGGCAGTCAACGAGAGTAGCCGCTTGCAGTCGGGGGCGGAGTTGAAAATGGAGCCGTCAAGCCGGACACATTCTGCTCCCGTTAGTGACGCTCGCGCGGTGTTTGCATACTCTATCACAGATGAAGTGAATTAAATGCAATATTTGTCAAATACACAGACGTTTCAGAAACGTTTTCATGAGCAACAGAAACACTTTTTATATACTGCTTAATACAGCGCCATCTGTTCAAGAATAAAGTTCAACGTAAATATATATTATTTAAATACTAATAAAGTGGGGGTATATATGCTTTCATGATAAACGTGACTCAATATAACATTGCGACTACAGTAAAAAGCTTTTACTGTTCTAAAAACACAGATTTGTGGCCATTATTGGAATTGAAAAGGTTAGAATAAACCTGAAACACATGTGATTGTTGTCATGCAGTGAATCTGGCCAATCGTGAAACAGCTGTGTCGTCATCAACGCTCCTGCAGTCGCTCTGGAGAAACTGCGGCGGCTGAGTCAGTCGGCTGCTCTCGAAACGCCCTCGCGGTGCTTTGATGCCACACGTGACAGTAACATGGCGTCGGCGAGTCTCAAGTTGGACAAATTACTAACTGGCATGCACTGCTTCAAGTCAGATTGTGATCGATCTGCGCAGTGCTGCATGAAGTCGAACGCACCTAGTGTCGGACAAATGTTCTAACCAGAATGCATTGCTTTTGTCAGGTGGCTGCCGATCTTTGCGGCGCCGCATGAAGTTGAACAAGCCTATTGGCAACATGAGGGCTATAAATACCAAACAATAACATGACAAACATGTCACATGACAAACCCAACCAAAAGGTGCGTTCGACTTAACGCAGCGCTGCACAGATCGATCAAATTCTGACTTGAAGCAGTGCATGCCGGTTAGAAATTTTGTCCGACTTGAGATGGCGTAGACGTCATGTGACTGTCACGTGTGGCATCAAAGCACCGCGAGAGCTTCAAGAGCAGCCAGCTGACTCAGCTGCCGCAGTTTCTCCAGAGCGACTGCAGGAGCGTTGATGACGACACAGCTGTTTCACGATTAGCCAGATTCACCGCATGACAACTATCACGTGTGTTTCGGGTTTATTCTAACGTTTTCAATTCCAATAATGGCCACAACTCTGTGTTTTTAGAAAAGGGTATATATGCTTTTATCAGTGTTGTATGATAAACGTGGCTCAATACAACAGTGCGACTACAGTAAAAAAAGCTTTTACCGTTCTAAAAACACAGATTTGTGGCCATTATTGGAATTGAAAAGGTTAGAATAAACCCAAAACACACGTGATTGTTGTCATGCAGTGAATCTGGCCAATCGTGAAACAGCTGTGTCGTCATCAACGCTCCTGCAGTCGCTCTGGAGAAACTGCGGCGGCTGAGTCAGTCGGCTGCTCTCGAAACGCCCTCGCGGTGCTTTGATGCCACACGTGACAGTAACATGGCGTCGGCGAGTCTCAAGTTGGACAAATTACTAACTGGCATGCACTGCTTCAAGTCAGATTGTGATCGATCTGCGCAGTGCTGCATGAAGTCGAACGCACCTAGTGTCGGACAAATGTTCTAACCAGAATGCATTGCTTTTGTCAGGTGGCTGCCGATCTTTGCGGCGCCGCATGAAGTTGAACAAGCCTATTGGCAACATGAGGGCTATAAATACCAAACAATAACATGACAAACATGTCACATGACAAACCCAACCAAAAGGTGCGTTCGACTTAACGCAGCGCTGCACAGATCGATCAAATTCTGACTTGAAGCAGTGCATGCCGGTTAGAAATTTTGTCCGACTTGAGATGGCGTAGACGTCATGTGACTGTCACGTGTGGCATCAAAGCACCGCGAGAGCTTCAAGAGCAGCCAGCTGACTCAGCTGCCGCAGTTTCTCCAGAGCGACTGCAGGAGCGTTGATGACGACACAGCTGTTTCACGATTAGCCAGATTCACCGCATGACAACTATCACGTGTGTTTCGGGTTTATTCTAACATTTTCAATTCCAATAATGGCCACAAATCTGTGTTTTTAGAAAAGTAAAAGCTTTTTTACTGTAGTCGCACTGTTATATTGAGTCCGGTTTATTATTCAACACTGATAAAAGCATATATACCCCCACATTATTATATTTAAATAGTACATGATTATGTTGAACTTTATTCTTGAACAGATTGTGCTGTATTAAGCAGTATATAAAAAGTGTTTCTGTTGCTCATAATAGAGTTGGGGTACTCGGACTCGAGTCCGGTCTCGAGTACAGTTTTTTAAAGGACTCGGACTTGTCACGGACTCGGAAGCATTTTTACTCTGACTTGACTCGGACTCGAGCCTTTCGGTCTCGGAAAATATGTCCGAGTCCAACCGAGTCCAGGGACAGTTGACGGAAATGTCACTGACTCAATGCATTATGACGAAAGTGATATTCAGTATTTGCATGTGCTTTCAAGTCTTGTCCAGTACTTGAAAGTCGACGGGTTTCTGTGCTCACACACCGAAAGCGCGCTCACAGAATAACGCGCCTTTCAGTCAGCGTGCGAATGCCGAGTTCTTTCGCTTAAGTTCTCTTAAGTTTTGTTATAGTAAGATACAGTACAAGGTTAAGAAGCTTACTTAAATGTAAAATGTTTTTTCTCTATTTTGCAATAAAAGACGGCTTCCCTTATTGATCACGTCTCGGGTAGATTGCATGTTTTCTTGCACGGTGGGATGTTGGACTCATGAAAAATAATCACGTAGTTTGTATTTGCCAAAACTGATTTACCGAAGTCAAAACACGGACGGAATTGGCGTTAGTATTAAATTGTGATTTAATTGTGATTCACTTAATGAATACTGCGT
This sequence comes from Sinocyclocheilus rhinocerous, assembly GCF_001515625.1. Taxonomy (NCBI): domain Eukaryota; kingdom Metazoa; phylum Chordata; class Actinopteri; order Cypriniformes; family Cyprinidae; genus Sinocyclocheilus; species Sinocyclocheilus rhinocerous. The sequence goes on from NW_015636550.1 coordinate 97,394, forward strand.
GAGGGAGCAAGAAACAGGCCATGGGAGGTCACGTATGGGACACATAAATTAAGCCCAATATACGGGACGTCCCAGCTAATACGGGACGGTTGGCAACCCTAGCTTTCCCCTGCCTGTTCTGGCATCCTGGCGCACAGCAGCTGTCCACCATGTTGAAATAGTAAGGTTTGTAAGGTCTAAATAGTCTGGTTTTAAATAATTGTTGTACACCTGTCGATACCAATGCTACAGCCGCTCTAGCGCTCTCCTGATTGCCTGCCAAAATGGTGGAGTTTAGAGTGCGTGACGTCAATCTCCGGAGCTCTATATTTAATGTATACAATTAAGATTATTTTTACATTTACTACTTCATGAAATGTCTGTAGTAGCCTAGACTATTTCTGTAGAAGCCTTTACTAGACTATCAGAAAAACAAAAAAACAAAAAAAAACAAAAATACACAAATTAAAAAAATATAATTTGTATTTTTGAGTAATATATTTATTTATCATTTAGCTTGAAAGTAATACTTGGAGTGTTTACTTGCCTTCAGTAGGCTTGAGAATGTTTTATTACATTAGTTAATTATTTTTTTGGGCTTTTGTATTAATGTTTTTTTAAACATAGTGCAAGTTTCTTTGGCACTACCATTCATTTTTCATTTTTTTTAACCCAGAAATTTAAATGCGGTTTCTTCTTTAATAGTTCAAACACTGATGAATAGAATAAGCTGACACAAACTACCGGTAATTTTGATTATTCAAAATTCATATTTCATTAAAAATCTTAAAAATTATTTAAAGCTTGTTTTTTATTGAGATAAACGGTGCATTTTCTGCTCTTAAGGTCCCGTTCACCAAGATACCTACTCCTTTACCCCCACTCTTGAATTTATACATTTACTTTAACAATTAATAAAATCAAGTCCCGCCCTTTAATTTTTCACATTCTAAAACCTGCTTCACTCTGAAATATGTCACAATACATAAATCAATTCAGCCATAACTTCTGTTACATGACTTTCAGTTTGCTATGCAAAGCAGGACACTAATTATTAATAAAAAATCTAAATGGCAAGATACAATATAGGTTTACTTTTGTTACATTTAAATGGACATTGCGTTTTTCTAGTTGTAAAGGTTCAAACAATGTTAAGATACTAATAAATAATAGTGTTTCGTTGGACTCGGACTCGGCTGTTTGGGACTCGGACTTGAGTCCGACTCGGCCCATTTTGGACTCGGACTTGTCTCGGACTCGATTGATTAAAGACTCGGACTTGACTCGGACTCGACTTGGGTGGACTCAAACCCAACACTAGCTCATAAAAACGTGTCTGAAGCGTCTGTGTATTTGACAAATATTGCATTTTATTCACTTCATCTGTGATAGAGTATGCAAACACTGCGCAAGCATCACTAACGGGAGCAGAAAGTGTCCGGCTTGACGGCTCCATTTTCAACTTGAATAAGAGGGAACCCACGATGAATCAAACATCAAAGAAAGCCACTGGTTTTGTCCATAGAAGCAGTTGCTAATGAGGCATCTATGTATACACGTCTATGTGTTCACCCCTTAATTTCAGTTGTCATTTGTCAAATCATATTTTAACATTTGTTAAATAGTTTTGTATTTCTACTCTGATGGTTGTATTAGCTTCATCTTCCAGTGTTTTACTTGTTTTCTAAAATGTCCTCATGTTGTTTTGTATAAAGAAATAAGTCTGCGATTAGATCCATGCCTCATGAAAAGTGAAGTGTTATTAATTGGTCCCAAAGCTCTTGATCTTTATGTGCTGTCAGCAGTGTTGGGCAAGTTACTTCCAAAATGTAATACATTATATATTACTAGCTACTGTCTTTTGAAAGTAATTAGTTACATTACAATATTACTGTCTCTGAATTGTAATGCGTTACACTACTTTTGAGTTACTTTTACCAAAATACCCACAGAAGTATTATAAAATGCCAAAATGTAGTTTATTGCTGCTCATTCTACATCCAGTGGAGGGTGATGTGGTAGGTCTATATAGCATAAAATATATGAAATCATATTTAGATACCGGTATGCAGGTCTCTAAAAATATAAAAAAAATATAAGCACAAATGCATTATTACATTCATAAATAACACCGATAAATAAAGCGAAATATTATCATGTACAAACAATAAACACAATACCTAGCCTATAGGCTATTTTGAACGGTTTCAGAAGAAAACAAGAATGAAAAATATAAGTTGCTAAACAAGCCAAAATGAATTAGGCTAATTCAATGCGAAACTGAAAGCAAACGGCGTTCTCGCACAGCCTCTCTCATTTGGCATTAATCCAATTAAATGTGTTCATATTTGCGATGTATTTGAATGCTAAACTATTATTTATTATGTAAACCAAGCTTACTTAACGCACTTAAAAAACATCCTCGTCACATGAGCAAATGTGTGTACAATCAGTCAAGGGTCAATCTCCGGCAAAACAGGTATACCCGAGGCAAAAACAATAGCAAAGTCACAGGGCAGATAGCAGACAGTTCACAGGAGGATCAAAAATGTGAGATGGAATCACACGGGCAGGCAGCAATACTTTGTAGATCCATAAACAGTCCAGGGTCATACACAAAAACAACGGGGAAAATACAAGAGACCGCTGGGAAATGTCAGCTGACACTGGGTGTCTATATGTGTCCACACTACAGAGTGTTAAAAGTAACACTGAAGCGGTGTCAAATTAACACTGCTGGGTGTCTATAGCTGTGTCCCAAAGTTGAGTGTGCACACTTCGAAGGCCAGGCCTACGAAGTGCACGAAGGGCCCTCCGAAGTGCATGAAGGACGCTCCGCCTTCGCAGGATTTCCTAATTGCGACACCAGAGGTTCCCGATTAGCGCTCTGTCGCATAGCAACAGTGCGAGAGGAGAGCTGACGAGAGGACAATCCTGCCAGGATAGGTGGAGCCAGAATTGCTCATTTTTGTTTTTATGTTTTACGTCATAGTGGAGGAGACGGTGATGTACCTCAGGCTTAGCCAAGACCGAGGCCAGGTAAGTTACACTGGTTTTCTGCGTCCTTTGTCGGATTACAATTTTAAATGCAGGTATTGGCTTGGAGCTTACTTGAATAATGTAATGATACATATGAAAAACTACAAAATACACACACACACATAGCAGTTCAAATGCTGATTGATATCTTACAAAGGTGCGATTTTATATAGTTTATTGTCTTGACCATGGTGATCATATGTAGACAGGTTTGCAACCCGGATTTTTTAGGCAATTAATCATAAAAATAAAACTGTGAATAAAAAAATAAAAATAAAATTGCATTGTAGCATTGTAGAGCTGAACAGTGCTCTGTTTGACCGGTCCGAGTGCTTCAGATGCAGCCTTTGATATAGTTAGCAAAAATGTGTTAATATTCTGACAAAATGTTCATACTTTCATTTTCAAAATAATCAGAGGTGGACTGTAAGGAAGTACATTCATTAAGTATACTCGTACAAATATGAAGTACTAAAGGATAGTTCAGCCAAAAATGTAAATTCTGTTATCATTTACTCACCCTCAAGTTGTTTCAGGTTTGGAATTTGCATTTTTGGGTGAACTATCCCTTTAGCTAAGGTTTTAAATATGACTAGTAGTTTTTCCCCAATGTGGTATTAGTAGTTACTAAAAGTAGTTTACTAAAGTACCTCAATATTTCTTCTACTAATTACGTTGTCATAGT
>NW_015636550.1:101373-104276 GCF_001515625.1 Sinocyclocheilus rhinocerous
ATGTATTTGTTAAGCATTCTCTCAAGAAGAGAAAACAGTCTCTCCATTCTCTCCCTGCTCTCCTGTGCTCTTCTCTCCTCTGTCTCTCTCTCCTGTGCTCTTCTCTCCTCTGTCTCTCTCTCTCTCTCTCTGTCTGTTTGCGAATGTGCGAGTGAGTGGGAGGAGCGTTGAGTGCGCAGTGTGTGAGCAGGAGTGTGAGGTGCGAGTGTTTATTCTTTCTTTCCTTCTTTTTTCAGTTTTGACGGGCTATCAGTTCTGAGTCATTTTACGTCAGTTAGTGACGATGTTGCCATTTTGTTTTCAAAGAGTTTCATACCTATACATTATAAAGTTGAGGAAATAATTAAAGGTAGATTGCTCAAAATTAAAGCCTCTTATGAGAACAATTTTTCTTTTGTACTGATTTGTGTTTATATTCCAAACTCTGCTGTTGATAGAATGTTATTTTTAAACACTCTGTGTAAAGTGTTAAGTGATTGTGATCCTGAAGATTTTTTACTGTTGGGTGGAGATTTTAATTGTCTGTCCCAGGACACTTGCAATCCTAAGGCAGAGAAAATAAACCATGCCTGTTAACAACAACAGCAAAATGAATTTCAGCAAACAATGTGTGGATTAACTTGCTTACTTTGTATTTTTAAGTCTTTCCCCAGCAGGCTCATTTTCTCCAGAATAGTACTAAAACAAGAGAAAATAGAAACACCGGTTTGCATTGCAATCTTAACAGTAGAAAATACGACACAGCAGGACATGCATACAAAATACTGAAGTGCTAAAGTTTGGTTAAAACATTTGTAGACAAGGCAAGTGATTCTGGGATATGATAGGGTGCGAAGTGTCCATCAGATGTACACTTCATTTTCCTGGGAAATGGAGAGTGCATTTGAAGTCGCTTTCGAAATACATCAGCCTTCGTCGCGCTGCGGTGACGCAATCGGCCTTGGAATGCAATCTTCGGGGGGCGCATTCTGAATTGGGACAACTTACGTTGTGACGCTGTGATGCAATCGCACTTCAAATGCGCCCTCTGGAGTCCACGCACTAGCTTATATGTGTCCACACTACAGAGTGTTAAAAGTAACACTGAAGCAGTGTTAAAGTTAATGAGGTAATTAAGAGATTCATTGAGTGATGATTGACTATTATTGAAGACACCTGATGTTAACAAGCAGAATTACCAAAGAAGAAAATCACAATTTTTAAGTCACCATTATAGTGGTCAGTGCTTACTCAGCAGTGTTAATTTGACACCGCTTCAGTGTTATTTTTAACACTCTATAGTGTGTACACATATAGACACCCAGCAGTGTTAATTTGACACTGGGGATTTTGCTGTGTAGTTACATTGTACGGGGTTGTGAAAAATGGAGTCAGAGAGAAACTAAGGCCCTGTCCACACAAACGCGGGTATTTCAATGCGGTTTGGCCGTTCGTCCACACGCAAACGCAGCACCAGGTCACAGAAACCGAACCTTTTTGAAAATGCCTGCCAGGTTGAAGATTTTCAAAAACTCCAGTTGCAGTATTACCGTGTAATGAAACCGGAGATTTTGGCTTGTCATGTTGGAGCATGCTCTGTTATCTCCACCTACTGGAAACTTTTTCAGGCTTCTGATTGGCCAACATGGCTTTACGGTTGAGATTATATCTCCACCTGTTGGTTTGGCATGCTCTTGACAGTGCTTCATAGCATGCGTTTGCATTTTCATGTGGATGGAAATTTTTTTTAAATGGAAGAAGGAAAAACTCTTTATTGTTTATAAAAATACTTGTGTACGTGTGGACTAGGCCTAAGGCTGAATCTGAAATCGCCTCCTATACCCTCATTCACTATTCCCCACATTAGGTCATTAATACAGTTCACTTGAAGGAATAAATGAAAACAAGTGAGTGAATTCGGACACTGAGAGCACTGGAAGGACTGCCGCTTTTACCTAGTTTGTGCTTGCTGTTTAATAATAATTTGAAACCGGCAAACTGGCAGCTCCAGTATGTCGCTGTCATGGAAATGATGTATAAAACCTAGTTAAACAATTTAAACTTACATTTACATTTAGTCATTAAGCAGACGCTTTTATCCAAAGCGACTTACAAATGAGGACAATAAAAGCAGTCAAAACTAACAAAAGAGCAGCAATATATAAGTGCAAATGACAAGTCTCGGTTAGCCTAACGCAGTACACGTAGCAAGGTGTATAGAGTGCCTTGCGAAAGTATTCACACCCCTTCATTTTTTTTTACATTTTGTTATGTTGCTGCCTCATGATAAACTTCTTTAAATTACTTTTTTTCCACATCAATCTACACTCCATACACCATACTGACAAAGCAAAAACAGAATTGTCACAACTTCGTAAATTTATTAAAAATAAAAAACTGAAATAAGTACATTGCATAAGTATTCATACCCTTAACTAAATATTTAGCTGAAGCACCTTAACAGCCTCAAGTCTTTTTTTTGTTTGATGCGACAAGCTTCGCTCATCAGCATTTTGCAATTATCTGCCATTCTTAACCTCACCTGTTCACCTCTCAAGTTCTGTCAGGTTGGATGGGGGCAGATGCACATTTTCAGGTTTCTCCAGAAATATTTGATTGGGTTCAATCCCAGGCTCTGGCTGGACCAATCAAGGACATTCACACAGTTGTCTATAAGCCACACTTGCTGTGTGCTTAGGCTCATTGTCCTGTTGGAAGGTGAACCTTCTGCCCAGTCTGAGGTTCTGAATGCTCTGGACTGGGTTTTCATTAAGGCTATCTCTATATTTTGCTGAAAGGTAACAAAGGCAAGTCATAACGAGTCCCTCAGTCCCTGCCGCTGAAAAACAGCCCCACAGCATGAGGCTGCTACCAGCACACTTTAATTTTGGGATGGTACTCTGCAGGTGATGAGCATTGTCTGC
>NW_015636550.1:106702-107179 GCF_001515625.1 Sinocyclocheilus rhinocerous
CCAGTCTGAGGTTCTGAATGCTCATTCGCACAGCTGGATTAAGGCTATCTCTATATTTTGCTGAAAGGTAACAAAGGCAAGTCATCAGAACCATTCGTCTGGAGAGAGGAGTGCTTCTGTGACCCTTCAATGAAGCAGAATTATTTTCTGAACTCTTCCCCAGATGTGTGGCTTGACACAAACCTGTTTCTGAGCTCTACAGGCAGTTCGTTTGACCTCAGGGCTTGGTTTTTGCTCTGATATGCATTATCAGCTGTAGGACCTAGAAACGTGTGTGCCTTTCCAAATCATACCCATTCAATTGAATTTGCCACAGGTTAACTTCACTTGAAGTGTAGTAACATCTATAAGCAATATGAATGCTCCTGAGCTAAATTTCAACTCAGGTTATTACCGTTATTACCGATCTCCGTTACCTGGAAACTGCCAACCTTGGGGCAGTAGAGCATCGTTGGGCTGCACAGTTTGCACAGTTAG
>NW_015636550.1:109351-111572 GCF_001515625.1 Sinocyclocheilus rhinocerous
TATATATATATATATTATACACACACACACACACACAAAGAAAAACAAGTAGATATGTAGCGGGGAATTTCACTACAATGTAGGGGTGAGTTTAACTTCTGCTACAATATGTCTTGGATAGCTAGGGAAATGACAAGATCTAGGTCTTCAACCCCTACATTGTAGTGAAATTCTCCACTACATTAATTTGGCGTCACTAACAGGATCATACTTAGCCTGATATTTGCTGTTTGTAGTATTCTGTTCCAGATCTGTGAGCAAGAAGAAAAATGGCAGAACTGGAAGAGCTGAAGAAGGAGTTCGCTGATATTCAGAGGAGGTTAGCGGAACAAGCTGGAGCCCTGGATCATGCCAGAATGGAACAGCAAAAAGCTCTGTCATTGGCAAGGGCTGTAATGGAGCAGCAAGCATCCACTCGTGCACCCACAGCAACGATTTTCATCCCAAGGGATCACAAACTCACTGACTTCACTGGGACCACCAATCCTGGAGAAGGAGGTGTGGAGGAGTGGATTATTTCCATGAAATCAGAATTCCGTGTCATGAAAGTGCCAGATGAGGATCAAGTGGAGCTGATTAAACAGCACTTAAAGGGAGAAGCTAAAGATACCGTGAAGTTTATGTTGACAGAGGGGAATAACAGTGTGGAGTCCATCTTCAAACTGCCACAGGAAACCTATGGAGACAAGGTACCCATTGGCACAAGGTTAAAAGACTTTTATGATCGAAAACAAGCACCCGGTGAGACCATACGTGCCTACGCTTATGACTTACGAGAGAAACTGTTCAAGGTAAAACGCAGAGAGCCAAGCAGAGTATCAGATGAAGAGAGTGTTCTGAAAGAGCAGTTAGTCCTTGGACTAAGGGATGATTTCCTAAGAAGAGAGATGAAACAGAGGATCAAGAAAGAACAAAGCTTGACTTTTCCACAGCTGATGCAGGAATGCCATCACATGGTCTGTGGAAGAGGAAGCACAGTCTGAAGGTAGCTTTAAGACTCCTGTGCATGCGAGAGTTCACACTACAGTTGCGACTGGTGACAGTTCATCCTCACTTACGTTAGAAAAGTTGCCCGAAGCAATAGAGAAGATAGCTGTGCGTCAGGATGAATTGTACAGAATAGTCCATAGTCAAGGGAGAGTTAACCCCCAGCCTGCTGGTACTAAAAAACAGTGAAGGGAAATATATCTGTTACACATGTGGTGAACCAGGTCACACCTGTCGACATTGCGGACAGCATAAGGAGCTGAGTAATAGGGGTGCTGCATCATCACAAATAGCGGAAGTGACTGAGGCGGTAAGAAGAGCTTCGTCGGGTGACTTGGCAAGCACCAATGGGCCTTCAGTAATCCAGAGCCATAAAGCTGACTGGAAGTTTGAAGTAGTGCCAGGAACTCTTAAGGAGAGCGCTTTTGGAGACTGTCTGACAGTGGACGTAAAAATAGCAGGGGTGCCCACTAAGTGCCTGCTGGACACAGGTTCAGAGGTCACCACCATCTCAGAGTCTCACTTTAAACAGCATTTCGGAGGGCAAGAGATTCAGCTGTCGTCCGCTAACTGGGTGCGCCTCACTGCTGCAAATGGACTAGACATTCCTGTTCTTGGATGTCTACAGGCAGATATAGAGTGCATGGGAAGTCTGCTTCCAGGAAAATGTGTTTTCGTGCTCACAGAGTCCAACCCCGATGCGCAGGAGATGAAAGGATTGGATGGAATCATGGGAATGAATGTCCTTAGTGAATTGAAGAACCTTGTACTGTCTGGAAAGGAGTTGAGTGAGGAAAGTAAAGTCAGCCGAGGCACAGATGCTAATGTAAGGAGAGTGATAGCAAGAGTGAATAAAGATGAGGGACTCTTGAGCCCAGAGGGAAGGATAGGATTTGTTAAGGTGTCTGGGAAGCAAGTTGTGACAATCCCACCCTTAAGTGAGAAGATTGTGGAAGGCCACTGCAGTATACCTCAGCAAGTGAAGCGTCAAGTACTGGTGGAGTGCACAGATTCTGTTACCCTTCCTAAAGGACTGTTAGTAGCCAATGTGCTTGCGAGCCCAGAAAAAGGAAGAGTCCCAGTGCGAGTGTTAAATCTCTGTCAGAAGACTATCAGGTTGATGCCGAGATCCAGGATTGCAGTTGTGTTCAAGCCTCAGAAAGTAGTCCCAAAGCAAATGGTGGAATTTGAAGAGGATGAGGGCGAGTTACGCGTTAAGCGACATATGCAGTGC
>NW_015636550.1:111722-118077 GCF_001515625.1 Sinocyclocheilus rhinocerous
GCTGAAATGTTTGAAACTGTTTTAATTTTTGTTTAGGACTGTGGCTGCATCACTGGCATAATTGCACAAGAAAGGCACACGTGTCGTTCAGTTTTGAGTTCGCTGGAAAATCATACTGAGTAAGTGCACAGTATAGTAATTGTACTTTTATTATGCCTAGACTATATGGTAATATTATTTGTGGTTGATAGTGTTAAAATGTAGTTTCTTTGTTATTGGCATTCTGTTTTCTCATGAAGTATGCATACTATACTAAGGTACTGTGGGAAAACATGCTTACAATTGTTTATAAAATTATTTTAGGACCGAATACACCACTCTTGCCTTCACTTGCATCTCTCACAGGAAGCGGGCGCTCGTTCAGTTTTCAACTCCATTCAGAATCTTAGAGTAAGTGTGCATTCACTATTTTACAGATGTTACTTTCATTTGATTTATTTGCTGTATGGTAAACTATGTTTGCTATGTGGTAATTGTGTTCTTTGTTTCGATAAATTAGTACTAGTATCAGTGAACATCATAATAATGTTAATAATGTAGTTTGTGTAAACAGCATGCTTGCTTTTTTATTTCAGATGTGAGAATAACAGTGTAAAAGAACCTGTTGCAAAGAGAGCCAAAGCAAAGCAGCCCACTTGGTCATGGAAATGGAGATTCCTGCCTGCACAAGAACCTGGACCACAGCTAAGACCATGTGATGCACACACTCCCATGAGTTATTTTATGTGATAGTTATATGTATTCTAAATAAACTACAAACAAAAAATATATAAATTTCTTTTTTCCTCACATTCTTTCTTGTAGCAATTCCCTCTCAGTCACACACCTGACTGAATGGCTCATTATGCGGGCCTTTGTCTTCTCAGGTGTGAATCACAGCATTATGCATGATCATTCACGCCTACTCGCATATACCTTTTCTACACAAAAAGTGTCTTAGAACATTTAAATCAATATATTGTTTTCTGTGAGTAAACAAGATGATTTTCACATCATTCTGATGCAAAAACTCTAGACTTCAAGATCTGTTCTCAAAAGTCTTGTGATCAAATGTTCTGTATGTGTTTTATGGCCTTATTTCGGTGACTTTAAAATTGTAGTTTTTCACTAAGTACGCATAAACGTTGTTTTCTCAAAAACACAATCACGTACATACATGCTGCTCACATATTATTGTAGCCCAGTTTGTGCGGATTACAGTGTTATTAAACTTTAGACATTCAAATGTTTGTAAGCAACTGAAAAAAGCACAAATGTCAGGGCGTGTCAAAACTTTTCCAGGCCCCAAAATACCCTCGGACCCCAGAGGGTTAAGAGACATGTGTGCAGGATAGTCACAGTCCATGGGCCTCACCTGCTGTTATTGTGATAAAAAAGATGGAGGTGTTCGTTTCTGCTGTGACTACAGGAGACTCAATCAAATCACATTCAAGGATGCTTACCCCCTTCCCCTTGTGGAGGAATCTGTGGATGCTTTGGGTAATGCACAGTTGTTTTCCACTCTGGATCTCACAGCAGGTTACTTCCAAGTGGCGGTAAATGAATCCGACCGGGAGAAGACCGCTGTCACAACACCATTTGGGTTGTATGAGTGGACGCGGATGCCGTTTGGTTAATGCTACGCTTCGGCCACCTTTCAGCGATTGATGGGTGCAGCATTTGGTGATCTGGCCTTTGACATTCTGTTGATCTATCTCGACGATATTATTGTGTTCTCGGTGGATTTCAAGAGTCATTGTGAGAAGTTTGAGCTTGTTTTCTCCAGGTTGCGTCAGCACGGACTGAAGTTGAAACCGAGTAAATGTTTCCTCCTGAGGCCAGAGGTCCGGTTCTTGGGACACATCATTTCTTGTAAGGGAGTTCAGGTGGACAAGGACAAGGTTCAGTGCTTGAATACATGGCCTTCACCATCGAATGTGAGGGAGGTTAGACAGCTGTTGGGATTTATGAGTTACTATCACCGGTTTGTTCCCAGATTCGCACAGCTGGCCAAGCCCCTACATGCCCTAGTGGGGAAAGGTAACAAAGGCAAGTCATCAGAACCATTCGTCTGGAGAGAGGAGTGTCAGACCGCATTCAACAAACTAAAGAGTTGTCTCATGTCACCTCCGATTCTTGCTTACCCTGATTTCCAGTGTCCGTTCATACTTACGATGGATGGGAGTCTTAATGGACTTGGAGCAATACTCAGTCAAAAGCTGGGGGGTGTAGAATGCATCATTGCCTACGCGAGCAGAGGTCTAAAGGGATCTGAAAGGAATGATCGGTATTACAGCGCATTCAAGTTGGAGTTACTAGCCCTTAAATGGGCAGTAACCGAGAAATTTAAGGAGTACCTGATGTTTGCAAAATTTCAGGTTATTACCGATCACAACCCTCTCCGTTACCTGTAAACTGCCAACCTTGGGGCAGTAGAGCATCGTTGGGCTGCACAGTTAGCAGAGTCACAACCCTCTCCGTTACCTGGAAACTGCCAACCTTGGGGCAGTAGAGCATCGTTGGGCTGCACAGTTAGCAGAGTTCAACTTTAAGGTTTGTTACAAGCCCAGCAAACAGAACACTAATGCTGACGTGCTTTCAAGGATTCCCTGGGGTATGGAACCCAAGGAGGATGACACAGAAAAAGACTTCATTCGGTTGACCTCAGACGAGGTACGGGCATGCCTGTGGCCAGGTAAAGAAGAGGAGGAGGACAAGTCTATGGTCAGAGTTGCCAAACAAGCAGCCATAAAGAGGGGTGTTCATGGTTGTAACTGGTCATCCATAAAAGAACAACAGAGGAAGGATCCTTGTATAGCACCTGTGTATGACGCTGTGCTCGAGAACAGGAGGTTACTGACACGTAGTTTCCGGGGTATGGAAACCCAGCAAAAGAAGTTAGCAAGACAGCTTGAGCGTCTGAAACTAAGGCATCAAGTGCTGTTCCGAGTGATTATGGATCCAAGAGATGGAGAGGAGATTTGGCAGTTGGTAGTGCCAGAGTCTTTACGGGAGAAAGTGTATGAGGGAGTGCACGAACATGGAGGACATTTTGGAAGTAGGACTACATTAGCAGTTGCTTGTGCCAGAGTCTTTACAGGAGAAAGTGTATGAGGGAGTGCACGAGCATGGAGGACATTTTGGAAGTAGGACTACATTAGAGCAGATGTGACGGAGTTATTATTGGCCCTCAATGGCTAATGACGTGCAGGCGTGGGTAACCCAGTGTCAGAGGTGTACCTTAGCTAAGGATGTGTTCCCCAAGATTCGTGCTCCTATGACCTGCACCAACATAACCGCACCTCTAGAAGTTCTTGCCATGGATTACACTGTGCTTGAGAGATCAGCAGGGGGCTATGAGAATGTTCTAGTGCTTACGGACATGTTTACAAGATTTACAGTGGCAGTCCCGACTAAAAATCAGACAGCACTTACTACCGCCAAAGCTCTTGTACGACACTGGTTTGTCTGCTATGGATGTCCCGCCCGGCTGCACTCGGATCAGGGGAGGTGTTTTGAAGCAAGCATAATCAAGGAGCTCTGTAAGCTGTATGGAATCAGCAAGATTCGCACCAGTCCTTACCACCCTCAAGGGAACACACAGTGCGAAAGATTCAGCCGTACAATGCACAACATGCTGCGGATGTTACCTGCTGAAAAGAAAAATGGATTGGAAGACTTACTTGCCTGAACTGGTGATGGCTTACAATAGCCATGTTCATTCGTCAACGGGTTACTCCCCGTTTTATCTAATGTTTGGGCAGGACGCAAGGCTGCCCATGGATGTCTTAGGAGGGAGGGATCTGACTGACGATGAAGCGGATGATTTGGATGAGTGGGTGAAGAATCACCATGAACGACTGAGGACTGCAGTGGAGACTGCAAAAGCAACTGCCCAAGAAGCTTCCAGGAGAAGGAAGAGAGTCTATGATCGCAAGGCTGCAGGAGCGCTCATTAGACCTGGTGACAGAGTATTGTTGCGTAACCACAAGTTTAGAGGACGAAACAAAATCCAAGATAAGTGGGAGTCCGTACCGTATTTGGTAGTGCAACAGAATCACGCAGGTTTACCAGTGTTTACTGTACGTCCTGAGCCAGGGGGTCCCACAAAAGTAGTTCACAGGGATCAGTTGAGACACTGTACCTTCCCTTCACTCACAAGACAGGTTACACGTGCTGAAAGAGAAAAAGAGTTGTCAGAAACAGATGTTGACTCGCATGACATTGCCTACATTCCATATTCCACACACTTGCCAAACACATACTTACTACACATACTCGAGGGTGGAGTGGTTTGTGAGGATGGTAGTATTGCTGAGAGTGAGAGAGTAGAAAGAGGACAAGATGGGGAATCTGAAGATTCTGACATTTCGGAGGCTGACAGTAATGTGGAACCTAGTCTTAGATGTTCAAAGAGAAAAACAGAAGGTAGATTGCCCGTAAGATATAAGGATGATTACATTATGTAATTTGGGGTTAAAGTGTCAATACAAGTGTAATGAAAATGTCTAAGAATGTGTTAATTGCTTCAAGAGAATGTCTAAACAAATGTTGAAAATGTTGTGTCAAGGAATCAAATGATAACTGTTCTTGTGTTTTCTGTTTTTTACTTAGGAGCTGGTCATCTTGGAGAGTCCTGTATATGGCAGGGTTTAGCAGGGGGGAATGTGGAGGTATGCAAGGACCTTTATTTTGAAAGGGTTTTTATTTTGAAATTTTTTTTTTTTTTTTAAAGAAGAGAACAGGGTGTTCCGAAAAAAAGAAGGAAATGAGCGAGACGAGCACGAGCACGAGCGCGAGAAAGAAAAAGTTAGTTTTCTTGTGACTTTGATTAGATGTGAACAGCATTAGATAAGCGTTGAGGTGAGCTGCCGAGAAGCTGGACCGAGCTTGTGCTGTCGTAAGTTTTGACGGAGCCTAATCGCCGAGAAACTGAACTGCGTGTCTGTGATATACCAGGAGGGGCATTGCTCATCGTGCTAGCTGAGAAGGTGTGTTGGCGCGAGTGTTCGTCTTCTACGGAAGGGAGCCGAGATACTGTGAGTTTTTCTTCACTGCTGTTTAACCACAGTATATATTCTAAAGAAATACACGGACAAAGCAGCTTGGAGCGAGTGATTTTGCTACTGTTGTTCGAGACTAAATCCTCGTGTGTCTTTTTTGATACAATAGTGCCGCCGTGTGGACACAAACGGCATTGCGAACACATTGAAGCTCTTCTTTTGACAATATTTTTCCTTCTATTTTTCATAGTTTATTTTTGGACGTTTTGCAGTATTTTCACTTAGAGACTTTGAAATTATTTTTGGATGGACTTGAGAACTGATAACTGAGTTTTCTTGATTGAATGAATCCGAATTACGGGGTTTTTTGAAGGGACTGTTTTCGTCTACCGGAAACGTTCGTAGAAATATATTTTTTCCCTTATTATTTATTCCTGAACATTATTTTTCCTGTGTTTAAAGAAAAGGAACATTGCTCATCGTGCTAGCTGAGAAGGTGTGTTGGCGCGAGTGTTCGTCTTCTACGGAAGGGAGCCGAGATACTGTGAGTTTTTCTTCACTGCTGTTTAACCACAGTATATATTCTAAAGAAATACACGGACAAAGCAGCTTGGAGCGAGTGATTTTGCTACTGTTGTTCGAGACAAAATCCTTGTGTGTCGTTTTGGTACAATAGTGCCGCCGTGTGGACACAAACGGCATTGCGAACACATTGAAGCTCTTCTTTTGACAATATTTTTCCTTCTATTTTTCATAGTTTATTTTTGGACGTTTTGCAGTATTTTCACTTAGAGACTTTGAAATTATTTTTGGATGGACTTGAGAACTGATAACTGAGTTTGCTTGAGTGAATGAATCCAAATTACGTTTTTTTTTTTGAAGGGACTGTCTCTTCTACCGGAAACATTTGTAGAAATATATTTTTTTCCTTTATTATTTATTCCTTAACATTATTTTCCTTGTGTTTAAAGAAAAGGAAGAGACTTTCTGTTTTTGAACAGGTGACTATTTGTTTGATCTAATTACCCTGTCATATCTGGACAATCCAACACCAGCCCAGTTCTACTGTGAGGTAATACTTTAACTCTGGGATTATGAATCTCAGGCATGTGAACTGACATGAAAGATATCTGATGTGGAATGAAACATCTGTAATGTACTTTTGAGTGAACTGAGTACCATTTGAGCGTTCTAGGCAAGGCAAGGCAAGGCAAGTTTATTTATATAGCACATTTCACAATTACAATGGTAATTCAAAGTGCTTTACATAAAATAAATGGAAAAAAAAAAAATGAAAAAAAAAAAATCACAACAATAAAACAAGGAATTTAAAAACATTGAAAATGATTAAAACAATTGATTTAAGAAGTTTA
>NW_015636550.1:118473-126137 GCF_001515625.1 Sinocyclocheilus rhinocerous
TGGGATGTGTCAACCACATGATGACTCGGAAGCTGATATGAAGTCCTGTCGTCACTCATACTCTGTCCAGGTGTGTGTGTGCCATTCAGGTTGAGTAATTTGGCACACAATACTGAAGAATGACGGGTTGTTGTTGAACTGAACTGTTGTTGTTTTTCTATTTTTGCTTTAGTATTATTGTTGAAGAAAAGAAACCGAACAAAAGTTTGAATCTGAACAAAACTTTATTTTATTTTTTTTGTACATTTCTTGGTGAAATCATAAGAGATCATAAGAGAAGTGAAACAAAGAGTTTATTTCATGACTATTGTTTTCTTTATTTTGTTTATTCTTTACTAAGCATTTAGGAAATAAGTGTAAAACTTCTGTTATCTTGGAGTAGGGGCATTCCTACTGTCTTGTGGGCTGATAGAGGGGAAGAGGGGTTAATCAACGCCATTATACTCTGGGTGGGTACCGTGTACGTTATTAAATTCCAGAGCCTCAATCCTCATCAGTCGCTGCTACTGAAGACAAAAGCATACTTAGCAAGGCAAATAAAAACATACTTAAATAAGTACAGGAATTAAATGTACTAGGGGTTGAAGACCTAGATCTTGTCATTTCCCTAGTCGTCCAAGATATATTGTAGCAGAAGTTAAACTCACCCCTACATTGTAAAAAAAAAAAAAAGTTTAGTTTTTCCCCCTGCTGTACCGAAATCATACCGAACCGTGACGTTAAAACCGAGGTACGTACCGAACTGTCATATTTGTGTACCGTTACACCCCTAGGAATTAAATGTACTAGGGGTTGAAGACCTAGATCTTTTCATTTCCCTAGTCGTCCAAGATATATTGTAGCAGAAGTTAAACTCACCCCTACATTGTAGTGAAATTCCCCGCTACAGATAGAATAGAAAAAATATAATTTAATAATAAATTTTCAATTAATTTATACCTGTGTTGTATTATGCTGTATTATGCCGTGGATGAGCACTTTGTAAAATGAATGGATGGATGATTCAGCTGCGGGCACCATCTTCTGGCAAGATCTTCTAGCAGTTCAATCGGCGCGTGACTCTCACAGTACATTATGGGTACTCTCTAGCCGTTGAGTGTACATCAGTTGTACACTCGTTATTGCTCTGCATTGTGGGATTGAATGGGTTCATTTGATAATGTTCACTAAGATTTCGGAAAGCACTAAAAATGGCTGTCCCCTCAAATAGTGCCCTATTTACGGGTATAGGGGGCGATTTCGGACAAAGGGTAATATTCAGGTGAGGGGGCCCTCTGGTGCCAATTTGTAGGAACCACAGAAGCTTGATTCATGACATACTGTTCCTTTTTCCCCATTATGTATTTCAACAATCTTCTAGAGTGGCACTGTATGAATAATATTCACTCATTACTATCGTTAATGCCCTGTTTCTCCTGTAGCAGTGCGCTCACGGAGCTGCAGCTACGCTGGAGTGTTTCACGTGGAGGGGAGAGAACGCTATAGTCTGAAGTTTGATGCGGCCGAGAGCTTGTGTGAGCTTTTAACCTCTTCATTAGCCAGCCTGGAGCAGGTGGAAATAGCCTACAATAAAGGACTACAGACGTGCAGGTTTTTACATTCAGCTGAACATATCTAAATGACAATTAAACTTTCAGGATCATTATTACCATGAGCGCCACCTAAATATGAACATTTTGTGTGCAGGTATGGATGGATAAACAGCTCAGAGGTGGTGATACTCCGTCACATGCCACATGAAATGTGTGCTGGCAACCAAACCGGCATCATCATAATAACTCAAGACAGAGAAAAATATGATGCCTTCTGTTATGATGCTACAGGTTTGATTTGTGCAACATGATGTAAGTTTTAGTCAACACACGATCAATCATCTTTTTAACGAAGCATTGCATTTTAATCAGATATGTCAGAGAAGAACTGCACAGCTATGATTGACCCTGATGGTTTAAACAAAACAGATGTCTCAGCATTTACAGGTATGACAGTTACCAAGGAATAACATTTTAAATGTATGCATTTGGAAGGCACTTTTGTATGACAAAAAATTATATTTAAGGTGTGCAACAGAATGTTTAGATTTAATGTTCACTTTTATATTTAGGATTTGTCTGTTTAGCACACATTATTTTCACACTGGTCTACAGCCAAAATGCTTCCGAAATAAATGTAGTCAACCTTTACTAATTCTGAGTCACTGAGAATGAAAATGATGCTTAAAATTGTTGATTGGCTCTAATTTTCAAGATATACTATTCAGTCAGTATATATGACCCTTGAATTGGAAATGGTGAAGGATGAGTGAGTTATAAAAGGTGTGAACAGTGGTGAAGTTACTAAAAAGCACAGTTGAAAAATGGTTAAGAAAGCCTATCATTTTTATTTTGGCTGCAAAATTGGAGATCAGGACATATATAACCTTTTTGCTGATTTTTAAAGTGTTACATAACCAGGAGAGGTGACAGATACTATGGAAGTAAAAAAAAAAAAAAAAGTAATATCTTTGAAACAGCAGCCAATCATTTGTTTTAATTGTCATATTTGAATTTAGCACATCAAAATCTATCTCTGAAGGAAATGAGTTCTAAAGAATTGTGACCAGTGTTATCTATATTGAGTTATCGTGTACCACCAGTTTTACTAGTTCTAAAGACAAGTTTCAGGAAAAACCTTGTCAAACTTTCCATCCCTGCACAGAACCAATATATTTCTGTAACACCATGACCAAATAAATGTCAAGCTGTAAATGTCTAGTTTTGTTAATTAGTTTTGCTAATAATGGTGGTTGTCTAATAAATTCATGTAAATATCTATAAGACAGCAGGTTGAAAAGCTGTTTCAGAGACGGATATTTTTTTAATAAAATCAGTGCATACACTAAGTTGTGGATAATTGTCATTTCACAGAAGTCGCAACACACCGACCAAATGCTGGAGGGGAAGATTCTGAAAATTCAACATCTGAAAAAACATTTGTGTCTGTCATGTTGGTTTGGGTTTTTGTGTTGTTGTCTTTTATTTTGTAGTTTAGTCCTGTTTCCTAATTTGTCACGTGATTCCCTTGCCCTCATGTATCTTGCCATGTACTCCCTTAGTCAATAGACGTGTTAGACTTCATGCGCCGCTGCACAAACGATCGGCGGCTGACTTGAAGCAGTGCATGCTGGTTAGAAATTCTGTCCGACTTGTTATTTCTGTCCGAATTATATTCTTGAACATATGGCGCTGTATTAAGCAGTATATGAAAAGGGTTTCCGTTGTTTCATGAAAACGTTTCTGAAATGTCTGTGTATTTGACAAATATTGCATTTAATTCACTTCATCTGTGATAGAGTATGCAAACACCACGCGAGCATCACTATCGGGAGCAGAAAGTGTCTGACTTGATGTCTCCGGTTTCAATTCCGCCCCCCAACTGCAAGCGGCTACTCTTGCCGATTGTTCTGTGCAGCACCGCATGAAGTCAAACACGCCTAATATGTCATGTTATGATTGGTTGATTAAGTCATTTGTTTTAAAACACAGTTGTTTCTCATTGGTGGGATTGTGTCATGTGACCTGTATTGTTTGGTATATAGACCTCATGTTTTCCTTTGTCTCTTTTTGAGTTTTGTTTGTGTAACCACTGTTTGGTGAGTTTGTTCTTGTTCTAGTTCTTGTTTCTCCAAGCCATGCCATGCCATGCCAAGTCTTTGTTAACTGTATATTTGCTCACTTTTGGATATCATTAACCTGCACTCGCTTCAGTGAAATTTGTTACAGTGTCTGAGTCCTCTACATTATTCTGTTTAAAGTCATTAAAGGAATTTTAGCAAAATCTGGGTTTTACCATTAGTTCATTCTTTACAAAAAAAAGTAATATACTGTTCGATATCTGGATTGTATGTAATTGTTACTGAAAATGACTTTGCCTTATTTGAACTGTTCTCTCTCTGTGGTTCTGTCTGTGTTACTCCAGAACACCACATCCCAATCAACGGGTCTATAGGTATGGCCAGTGTTTAATATAAATCCTTTATTAAAAGTCATGCCCAAATCAGTCGTATTCATTCTGAGACTACTATTTGCTTTAACAAGCCTGAAATGACAACATGCTGACAAACTGTCACCAGATTGTGAATTATAAGGCTTAGGTCAACAACTCCAGTCTTGGAGGGCCGGTACTTGCCGTTTCTCAAACGGAAGGCTGCATCCTCCGGAGGTCGCATTTGTAGGCTGCATACGTCATAAAGAAGATCTTATTTTAGAATATTAACAGTTATAAATTTGACCATTATTCTTACTTAAAGAGCAAGTCATATGAGTTTTTTAAAAATATCTCTTTTGCAGTTTATAACGTAGCTATCCTAAAATGAAGACAATCTGCAAAGTTATTCAAGAAGTGCATGATAAATGAAGATATTGTCTCTCAAAAGAGAGAGTCGATTCTGAATCGCCTTAACGAGTCGTCATATTTTCGAATCTTTTGCCTGTTACCGGTATATGTCACTGGGTAACACATTTGCATAATCCCCGCCTGCCCGCAAAATATGTGAAATATGCTTTTGTTGTGTGCATGTCATTTTACCAAGGACTGCTTCTCTAATCTTGGCTTTTATCTTCGTTGGCTTCTAATCTTCTTTATTTGGACTAACAAGCTCTCCTAAGAACAACCTGTAAGTACCATTGATACGTTATGTGTATATTTTCAATTGAGTGCTCAAAATATCAAGTTTTTGTGCTAATATGTGATGTATACCTAGTGCAGCTTTAGGTTTCCAGGTAAAGCACAATATTACTGTCTTACTGAAGTAGTTCTGATAATTCGCTGTGAACCCACTATTTCCTAAGAATGTGTCGATTAATGTAGACTGACGTTGTTCAAATTACTTCGTTTAATAATAAAAAATGTACTGTAGCACACAGACTTTATAATCATTGTGAAATTGCTGTTTATTTTGCTGAACGGCAGTTATAGGGTTAATGCGGGAGAGATGAGCGAGTTAATTAGGCTGCTGCGCCTGTGATACAGCTGTTCTGCGTTAAGACACAGAGCGTCTTTTGTCTGTCGTTCTTCAAACATTACAGTAGACATATTTTAGTTTACAAACTGTATTGTTTCATCAGTTAGTCACGTTAGCACTCGGCTAACGTATCCACCATTATTGTTTTAAGTGTTCACAGTTTAGCAGCTAAACTTTAGCTGTGGGCACAATTCGCTTGCATACTGTAAGTGTTTTTGTATTTTATGTAATTATTATAAGAACGGATTGGAGCAATATATTGTTTTATGTAAAAGTGCTTTGTCGGTAGCGCTCGCTAATTTGCTCAAGGACTCCTCTCTGTGCCAATCACAGCAGGCTTGGCCAGCTGACCAATCAGAGCAGAGTAGGCTTATGGAAGGGAGGGCTTTGCTCCGAACTTGTTTGGAACTAATCGTTTCGAAATCATTGGCAGACGACTCTGTAATTTTCTCAGAATATACATTTAATATTAATGTTTTCTGACCTTAGATACATTTAAACCTGTTGTAGGGGACTCCAACACAATATTAGGACACTTTAAAAAAAAAACATATGACCTGCTCTTTAAGCGTAAATTGTTGTAATATGCTTATGACTTGTGAATGTAATGCACAGTTAACTGAAAATAAACCAGGCTTGATGACGTATGCAGCCTGCAAATGCGACCTCCGGAGGGTGGCAGCCTTCCGTTTGAGAAACGGCCACTTTGGAGCTAAACTCTGCAGTACAGAGGCCCTCCAGGACAGAGTTTGGACACCTCTGGGTTAAGGGTAAGTGTTAAACTCAGCAGGACACTGACCCTTCAGGACTAGAGTTAAAAACCCTTGTTTTAGGAGGTCTGATCACCATCTTTGATGGATGGGGAAAATTCAGGTTTGCAGCATTTTCAAAGTACATGTACAGTCGTAATACTACTCAATAAGTGCAGTTTTGTCTCAATTAAACTTGTAATATAAATTTGACCACCCCTGAAACACAATCTGTTATTGACATGAGCAGGTTTAGTAATTGAATGCAAAACCAAAGGCATTGACAGAAAAAAGCAACAATGTTCCTAGCAGCGGCGGACTGAGACAAAAATTCAGCCCTGGCACTGTAACCACAGTGGCCCACATTATCACACCCACACAACCCCACCCACGGACACGCACATTCACTACTTGCATTTGTGTACAGATGGTGAAATAATATAAGCCGTACCGTATGTAACCGATATTTAAACATTTAATGTAAGTGTCTGGCAAACAATGCTTACTACTTGTTAAAAAGCACATGTTTATAACAAATTTACACATACAGTAAAAACAAAATAACAAGAATCTGAGGATGTTGTAGAGTCTGTGTGCTGTCTGTTTATGTCATTTGTCTGCTGTTACGGTCGTTCTCTACAGCAGTGGCGAGTAGTCAATATATGGTAGCTTATGACAAAATTTGATTTATGACTTTGATCTTTGACCCATAATTATATTCATATGCGACCTCTGACATCATAATAATTTCCATATGCGAAAACCGGCGCGCGTGAAATCCGTCCGTCAAACCGGATGACAAATAATGTTTGTACAGCTGTATGAAAGAGCCCAAGGATGACAGGTGATAAATTAAGTATTGTTTTTGAAGATATTATGGAGCATTCCCACATCCAGACTCACGTGTGCAGACATGTCCGTGGTATCAGGTTGCTGTGTGTCATGCTCTCTCTCTCTCTCTGTGCGTTGCATGCTGGGAGTGAGAGAGCGTTGTGAGCGAGCGTGAGTGGTGACTCTCGTGTTGGAGTTCTTTTTTTCTCTTTCTTTTTTTTCTTTTTTCTTGTTTTTTTTTGGGGGGTTTTGTAGTTTGGATCTTTTTTCTTTTTGGGGTTTTTGCTTTTGTAGGGGGTGGTTTGGGGTGTACGGGAAGCATGGCGGATGCAGGTGTGCGGGTCTTGAGCTCACTCACGCGTCGTCACGGTGTAAAAGTGGCGTCTGCAGTGAGCGTGGAGAGCTGTTGTTTAGCTGTGGGTGAAGTTGTGGGAAATAAGAACGTATTGTCTGCCTCAAGGATGAATAGTGCTATCGTTATCTTTTTAAGTACAATAGAAAAGGCTAACGAGTTAGTTCAGAGAGGAATTATACTTGATGGCGTTCTTACCCCCGTTTTACCACTTTCATTATCGTCAAAAAGAGTCACTCTCTCGAACGTACCGCCGTTTATTAGTGATGATGTATTAATGCAAGCATTGTCTCGCCATGGAAAAGTGGTCTCCTCGTTTAAAAAAATTCCAATTGGTGGCATTTCTCCTCTACTGAAACACGTGGTGTCGTTCAGACGCTCAGTTTACATGATTGTGAACAATGACGCTGACCTAGACCTTGCGCTGAATTTCCGAGTGGATGATTTTGAATATGTGGTGTTTATAACCACCGACAGGATTAAATGCTACGGCTGCGGTAAGGTCGGCCATCTGGTCCGAGCCTGTCCCAGCAAACAAGGAACGGCTAGCGCGGAAGGCGCAGCTAACGGCGGTGAGCTACCAGCCGATGAAGCAGCCGAGGTGGAGTCAGCGGTGGCGGTAGGCGGTCAGTGCAGGTTCTGGTGAACGAATTGCGAGATAGCGGTAACCCGGTTATAGCTGGGTAGCAAACGTCTCTGAACATAGGGCAAGATCAGATTTCCATGATGG
>NW_015636551.1:0-516 GCF_001515625.1 Sinocyclocheilus rhinocerous
TTTGGACGTGACTTAGTTAATTTAAAGGTAGACATTTCAGGCTTTATATACATACTATATTGGCCTTTTGGCCATGCATTCATCATAGATTTGTCTGTGATACTTCTGCAGGTGCTGATACAGGTTGGTTGTGTTGCCTCGCGAGGTCGACAGAGACGTTCGGCAGGTTTTACAAAGTACTTGCCTTTGAAGTACATCAG
This sequence comes from Sinocyclocheilus rhinocerous, assembly GCF_001515625.1. Taxonomy (NCBI): domain Eukaryota; kingdom Metazoa; phylum Chordata; class Actinopteri; order Cypriniformes; family Cyprinidae; genus Sinocyclocheilus; species Sinocyclocheilus rhinocerous. The sequence continues at coordinate 201 of NW_015636551.1, forward strand.
AACGTCGAAATCCAAAATAATTCCAAACATATGCGGTGCTTTTTCGTTTAGGTACCAAGTCGTCTGCAGACACACTTTGTTGGGAAGTTGAACTGCTGCTTCCGCTCGCGCTTATCTTTTCCAAACGGCGTTATTTGCTGGTTCAGTCAGCACGTGCAGTGAATGCCCCCTATTGGTTAAACTCTGCATCAAAGTAAAATGCGCATGAAGCAAACTGTCAAAAACTACGTAGATGCTTGTTAAATCTCAAAACAAACTGTCAAAAACTACTTAGATGCTTGTTAAATCTCTGATAGTCCTTAATCGAAATAATCGC
>NW_015636552.1:0-2473 GCF_001515625.1 Sinocyclocheilus rhinocerous
TCTTTTGACTGACTACAGATGGGTCAGTTTTTGATTTAGAGAGCAAATAGAAATAATTTAATCATTATTTTTATCCATCAGGTCTGTACTGCAGCAATGCATCACTTCATTTCCATTGCGTTTTCACTGCTGATCTTTACTGGGCTGCATGTGAGTGTTCGGTCCACAGGAAGACGTTTGGAGCGGAGCAGCGAAAGACATTTTACATCATTGCTGACTGTTTCGAATGGGATGCACTGGGGATCGTGGGGTCGAAGTGAGTACATACACCAAGGGGTTTAATGTGAAGGTAAGTTGAGCATCGACTCATGGATGTGGTTTTGATTTTATAACTCAGTATTTTTGTCTTGTTTTCCAAAAAAAAAATTAATAAAAATCTAAACATTCTTAAGTTGATCAGGACTTGATTTCACACTTCAGGAATTGATGTGTGTATTTATTTATTTATTTATTTTGGGGCTGTAAAATTGATTACTCCTATCCAAAATAAAAGTTTTTATTTTTTATTTTTTTATTTTTTTTACAGAATATTTGTGCTTTTCCTGTGTATATTTATATGTATATATAAATTCACACATACGTGCATATATTTAAGAAATATTTATATTTATGTATGTGTGTGTTCCTTAAATACATACATGTATGTTTATGTATTTATATTTATGTACAGTGCCTTGGGAAAGTATTCATACACAGTAAAACCCCCAGTGTTAAATCAACACTCTCAGTGTTTATATAATCCACACTCAGAGTGTTAAAAAAGTAACACTGAAGCAGTGTTAAAGTTAATGAGATAATTAGTTTAGTAATTGAGTGATGATTGAGAATTATTGATGAACACCTGCTGTTAACAAACTGAATCACTGAAAGAAAGAGAAACAAGAACAGAAAAAAAGAGACGAGACGAGCAGAAATCACTGAAAGAAAGAGAAACAAGAACAGAAAAAAGAGATCGCTCAAGATCTCAGCAGAGGATGATTAAACAACTCCACAAACAGCATCACCAACTTCACACATTACTAACCAGATTGACTTTAGATGTTGATGTTTGTTTCATTTGAATTACCATTACCGAGGTCAGTGTTTACTTTAGTTGGGCTCTTGACCCTTGACTTAAAACATTAGAATGTATTTGGCTGCCGTAGCTGTGCGTTTGTTTAGACATGTTAGTTATGGCGAGAAAAAAAAAAAGCTAAGAGAAAGTGTGGTAAAGTGATGGTTGTGTTTCTACAAAGACATATCCAGCGTACAGTGACTTGAGTAACTAATTAAAATTGTAGCAGAATATGTCTTCACTCCTGTGTCTAGTCAATTCAGTATATGTCTATTTTGGAATTGATTTTATGCACATAGTTTAAGATCTGACAGTTATAAGATTAACCTGATGGACTTTAGAAACTTATTCTGCACTTGAATTTTTACTTTTTTTTATCAAACAGACTTCAAGAATCAGCATATGAATCTCAACAATGGTGACAGTCAACATAAAGCTCCATGCTGCAGTGCATTCTGGGTGCACCAATCAAAACTCATCCATGGCTCCCAGCATGCAATGCGACATGAATAAATTATGCAGCTGTCTTCGTATTTTCTTTTATTCTTACTATTTCCTTTTGTTTTGCTCTTTTTGTTGTTATTTTCTTTGATTCTTACTATTTCCTTTTGTTTTGCTCTTTTTGTTGTGACTTTTAGTAGCCTGTTTTGTGATGTTCACAGATGCTCCGAATATCTGAATATGTTGATTGTCACCATTGTTGAGATTCATACGCTGATTCTTGATGTCTGTATGATAATGCAGCTTTAAGCTTCTAAAGCAAATTTACTTTTAAAAGTTTTTCAGACTAATTTTAAACCTGCTGAGTCAAAATTTTTATTTCATGTGAACAAAAATAAGTACTAATCAATCAGAATACCAGTTATGAAAGTGGCCAAATGCTGACGAGTTCTTCATTGAAAAGTAACCATCAGCACCCTATTGCTATAACAAACATGTCTAAACAAACACACTTTTGTTTTAAGTCAAGGGTCAAGAGCCCAACTAAAATAAACACTGACCTCGGTAATGGTAATTCAAACAAAACTAAAACATCAACATCTAAAGTCAGTCTGGTTAGTAATGTGTGAAGTTGGTGATGCTGTTTGTGGAGTTGTTTAATCATCCTCTGCAGAGATCTTGAGAGATTTAATGTCTTCTTTTATGTTGTGTTGATTTCATCTAAGGCTGTGGCTGAAGTCAGTTGTGTAGTTCTTGTATTTCTGCTCGTCTCATCTCTTTTTTCTGTTCTTGTTTCTCTTTCAGTGATTCAGTTTGTTAACAGCAGGTGTTCATCAATAATGCTCAATCATCACTCAATTACTAAACTAATTATCTCATTAACTTTAACACTGCTTCAGTGTTACTTTTTTAACACTCTGAGTGTGGATTATATAAACACTGGGAGTGTTGATTTAACACTGGGGGTTTTACTGTGTA
>NW_015636552.1:3945-4288 GCF_001515625.1 Sinocyclocheilus rhinocerous
GTAAATTCCAAGTGTGTTTTCATGTGTCTTAACTGAAGAGAGGATTGAGTTTGGCCACACCGCCATAAAGACTGGATTGGTGGAGTGTTGCAGCGATGTTTGTCCTTCTGTATATTTCTCCTATCTCCACATATGATCATGTAGCTCATCTAGAGTGACCATCAGCTTCTTGGTCACCACTATAACCAAAGCCCTTCTCCATCAGTTGCTCAGTTTGGCCAGCAGGCCCGCTCTAGGAAGAGTCCTGGTTGTTTCAAACTTCTTCCATTAAGGGTAACAGAGACTACATGCTTCTGTGAACCTTCAATGCAGCAGTTTTTTTTTATATCTACTCCAGCCGAGT
>NW_015636552.1:4327-6250 GCF_001515625.1 Sinocyclocheilus rhinocerous
GCTTGACGCAAACCTGTTTCTGAGCTCTACAGGCAGTTCTTTTGACCTCAGGGCTTGGTTTTTGCTCTGATATGCATTATCAGCTGTTAGACCTTTTATTAAGATGTGTGTGCCTTTCCAAATCATACCCATTCAATTGAATTTGCCACAGGTTAACTTCACTCGAAGTGTAGTAACATCTACAAGCAATATGAATGCTCCTGAGCTAAATCTCAACTGTCCCAGATAAGGATATGAGTACTAATGCAATGACAACATTTAAGTTTTTTTTTTTTTTATACATTTGCAAAGTTGTTAAAACCCATTTTTTTGCTTTACCATTATGGTGTATGGAGTGTAGATTGTTGTGGAAAAAAGTAATTTAAAGTAGTTTAACATAAAGCAGCAACATAATAAATCATGAAAAAAAATGAAGGGGTATGAATACTTTCGCAAGGCACTATGTGTGTGTATTTATATATACATACAAATATACACAGTAAACACATAAACACCTGGCATTTAAAATATATATTTAAATGCCAGGTTTCACTGCAGTTGTTTTTAAACAATAAAAATCAGTACTTTTGTCTTTCCAGTTACACATGCCTAAACAAGTTAGATTTCCTATTTCCTATTTTTTTTTGCTATTTCTTTTATTGTGCAGTATTATTAAACAGCCTTAAATAAGTTGCCGTTTTCTTCTTGTTTTATGCAAAATCTCATTTTATTCAGATTTTTTTCATAAAACAAGATATGTGATTTTGCTTCTCAAGTTAATGTGTTAATGCTTTACGAATGTTTTGATATTTATACTGGAAAACAAGACAAAGTAGGGAAATAATTTTCTTGAGATGTTGAGCCATTATATGGATGTCATGGATGTTATCAAATAGAGGATTGTCTTAATGTCGTTGCTGTTATTTTTTAGGTAGAAAGACATGATTATTTTATAACACCGCACTCAATGCGATTTATCTTTTCTGTGAAAGTCAATCTAATGACGCATCAGGCATCATTCGGTCTGACGAAGGAAGGTAATGGGCTCAGTCAGAATGAAGATTTTCTTGAAAATAAATACTGATTACTTAACTATAAACCTTAAAAAAAGCTATAAATTGTCTTTTTTTTCTTCAGCTTTGGTCAGTGGATAGATTATATCCAAATGTGTCCTAATGGATTCGTAACAGCTTTTCAGTTGAAAGTTGAATCTTCCCAAGGAATTGGTGATGATACGGCCGTAAACAACATCAGGTGAGTTTTTGTCATTCTGCTTAGAGTTTGCCATTTAGGGTCTCAGTTTTCCCTCATGAAGCTGCTCAATTAAGCAACATCAGTCAATACGAGGCATGAGGCCGCAGGAGAGAATCAGACCAATAACACGATTATATTGCTTTTACTCAATTTTTATAAACAGTAAAGTAATAGGTCAATTAATTCATATACTGAAAGTATACATACATATAAAGGCTCATAATATCGATTGCAGGATCAACTGTTTTCTTTCAGTGTCTGAAATGCTTCGATCAAGGATTCAGTCTCTAAACCCCACCTTTGCTCTGATTGGTCAGAAACCAAACTCCTATTATCATATCTGAGGGTGTATTCACACCTGTCTTGTTTGGTTCGATTGAAACTAACTCAGGTTCGTTTCCCCCTTTGGTGCGGATCTTTGGGGCAGGTGTGAATACAGTAATCGCACTCAGGTGCGCACCAAACAACCGCACCGAGACCCAGCTGAAGAGGTGGTCTCGGTCCGCTTCCAAACAAACTCTGGTACGGTTCGGTTAAAAGTTTCTCCATGATTAGCCTGTTTTTGCACTTCCTGTTTTTCCCTGCTTGAGAATTTCTGTCCTATGAATGGATGACCTTAGCATACGTGTGGTTTTGTTTACAATTTCTGGTTCGCTTGCAAAAAGGGCAGTGTGAAAGCGAACCGCACCA
>NW_015636553.1:0-509 GCF_001515625.1 Sinocyclocheilus rhinocerous
GCGCTGACATATAACCAGAAGTAGTAACGCTAACTATAACCATGGAGTTCATTTTCATTACATTATTCATTTCAGGGTTTGTACAACCTTTTGAGAGAGAAATTCAAGCACTTTTAAGTATTTCAAACATACTGAAATAGAAAATAGTTATAAAAAAAATGGTAATTTCACAATATTACTGTTTTACTGTATTTTAATCAAATAAATGCAGCAGTGGTGAGCATAAAAGACTTCTTTCAAACACATGACAAATCTGACCCTTAAACTTTAGGTAGTGTATGTTTGAGGTATTACTTACTAGTCATATGGTTCATAATGTCTAGATATGTTCTTCGACAGGAGATACGCTCCAACTCTAGTGCACGGCCATCAGCATGGAAGAATCTAGCAACATAAACAATCTGTCACAGAGTCAACAATATTTATTTAACAATGCCATTGCCGAGGCGAAATGCAGAAAAAATAATAATAATTTACAGAATATACAAAAAAGGATTTAATAACAGAAT
>NW_015636554.1:0-1313 GCF_001515625.1 Sinocyclocheilus rhinocerous
TTACTTAATATCCTAATGATTTTTGGCATCAAAGAAAAATTGATACAATGTATTTTTGGCTATTGCTACAAATATACCGGTTTTGTGCTCCAGGGCCACATATTTCAACACAGTTTTACTAATTACTTGTATAAAAATGATGTAAGCGGATAGTTCAGGTACATTGTGATTCTGCAAACAGACTGAAACTTGGTTTATGAACTCAGCCCTGATTTTAGTTCCTGTCTTCTGCCAGCTGCTCCTCAGGTGTTGTGATGGCAGACACGGCCGTTCAGATGAGCAGAGTCGCAGATCTGGAGAACAATGTGTCCACCAGGACGAGCTCCTCATCGGCCAGACGAGGAGCGACCGTGAGCTTCCACAGCATCAGCTACAGCGTGAAGATGAAGAGCGGCTTCCTGTGCAAGAGGAAGCTCACGCAGAAGAACATCCTCACCCAGCTCAAGTCAGTCTTGCACTCTTCTGGTGTTGTGCTGTTAAATCTGATCACAACATTCATGTCTCATGCTTTTTAAATAGTAAGGCTTTTCAAAAAATACCATGCACCTTGGAGTAGCACATAAATACCATGCTTCATGAATTGCAGCGCTCTGATATATATATTAAAGCAGCAGAGAATTACCATATGATACGATATTATGGCAATAGTATTTTTTGAAATACCTTACAGTGACATTAAAATACCTTTAGGGAAAATACCGCAACATTATTTGTTTTGTAAGGAAAATCAAACATGGTATATAAAAGTACTGTGGAGTTTCAGTGGTACATGGTTTTTATCATATTTTATGTACTTTTCTGGGTTATTATAGTTAAAGAAAACAAAACCTTAAACTATGAGGGGCCGTACAAGCCATAATTCATTCTGGCACTCTCACACACTTACATTCTCCTTTCACATACATATATTTTTGCTTTCACACACTTACATTCTCCTTTCACATGCATACATTTCTACTCTCACACACACATACATTCTCCTTACACATGCATATATTTTTTGCTTTCACATACTTACATTCTCCTTTCACATACATATATTTTTGCTTTCACACACTTACATTCTCCTTTAACATATACATATATTTGTGCTTTCACACACTTACATTCTCCTTTCACATGCATACATTTCTACTCTCACACACATACATTCTCCTTACACATGCATATATTTCTACTCTCACACACACGTACATTCTCCTTTCACGTACATATATATATAGAATGTATGTATGTCTGAAGAAAATATGTGTATGTAAGAGAAGAATGTATGTATGTGTGAGAGAGAGTATAGTGGAAACGGAAGGAGTATA
>NW_015636554.1:3729-8755 GCF_001515625.1 Sinocyclocheilus rhinocerous
TATAGACATATTAAAAAAAAGAATAAAAATCACAAAAAGCACAACAAAGTGACTAAAACTAACTAAAATTAAAATGAACAACAACAAAACCCCAGAAAGTATAAAAAATAGAGTAATTTAAAATATTAATAAAATTAAGTATTATTAACAATTATTTCTTTTTATATTAAATATTATAATTATTAATAAAAACTATATAGACATATTTAAAAAATGACAAAAACACACATAAAAATTCCTAAAACTTGAACTAAAATTTAAATGAACACAAAAATGTTATACAGAAATATTATATATTATTACTTATAAAGCATTATAAATATTAATTAAAATTCTAATATCTCTGTTATACTAAAATATCTTGTTTTTGTATGTGTCTTTTTATGTATTTGTTTTGTTAAGTTTTTATAGTGATACAAATGTTTGGTTTTTTCAATAAAGGGCTTTTGCAGGTTTTGCAGGACAGATGTTTCCTGCATTTGGCTTTTCGACTATAATTATTAATGTAGTTGTCATAGAATCTGGTTTATTATGAGTTTGATTTCACATGTTCCTTTGAAAAATGTGGTTTATTTTTGTGTTCGTCCGGTGACCAGCAGCACTGCGTCAGATCTCATGCTCAGACTTGTTTTCGAGAGGAACTGTGTCACATTTGGCCCTTGAATGAAAGCCATGGTTATTATTCGCTGTAAAGAAAGAAATAGAGAAGATAATTCCGAGGTTGTAGGTCTGGGAACATAAGTGTGGACGTGATGCGGGGTAACGTGTGTTTAAAGGCGCTGTGTGGTTGTGTGATTGTGGAATCCACCAGGGAGGACTTCTGTGAATTGATGGAAGGAAGTATGGAGATGTTTCAACAAACTCCTGCACCCTGCCTCCAGAGAAACTAAATATGCACTGAAAAAACACACGTTTGTATGTGCTTCAGTAGACTTGGCAACACATGCATGCTAATGCATTGTTATACAAGCACACAAACACGTGCATGTTTACGCTTTCATAACCTGATTTTGTTACGTATTCACACCCGCTGCGTTCAGGTCATTGTCCGACATGAAAGCCGCTGCTGAACAATAGTTTCACAAGGCGTGAGATGGAAAACACATGCATGAATGAGACATTTGAGGGTTGCAGTGCAGTGACTTTATTTTAGTGCTTGATTTAAAGGTTGTGGATGGATGAGCGCCATCAAACCTTGACTTTTGCCCTGCTGTCAGATAAGAGTCTCGTTTTGCTGTCCGTCTTTAACAGACCGGATTACAGAATTTGGATCATGTGACAGGACAATAATCTGGCAATTTTACACCTATCAGTATTTTTCACTCGAAACATCTGACATCTGAGTCGTATTTCACTCCAAGATCAAAATGTTAAGAAATGGTATGTTGCATAAAGATTAGTTAATTCATTTATTTTTTGCATTTTTTATTTTCTTGATTAAACACATTTATCCCTCAAATGCAAAAGTAATCCTGTTCTCATTACCATAATACAGTCTTGAAAATTGTATAAAATTTATACAGTATCCTGTCAGAATGCAATACTTTTATTTTTATTCATAAAAATTTAAATATTAATATTTTATTTAAATTATTTATGGATTTTTTTTTTTTAACATTCTACTTTTTAATATCTTTATTTTTTGTTTTGATTTTTTTAGACAGTAAATACTATAATCAGATACTTTTAAATTGGTACTTTATTAATTGTACTTTTAGAAATGTACTTAATAAAATAATTTAAATTAATTTTAGTTATTTAAAATAAATTAATATTTTCCCTGGTAATGTTATTTTAGTATCATTGTATATAGTTTTTATTAATATTTTGAATTAGTTTTTATTTTTATGTTTTCTGTTCATTCTGTTTTCATTTTAATTTTAGTTAAAGTTTTAGTGATTTTGTTGTGTTTTTGTCATTTTTATTAATTTTTGTTTTTTAATGTCTGTGTACGTTTTTTTATAAATTTTTTATTCAGTTTTTGTTATTTTAGTGCATTAAGTTAAACTACAGTAAATGAAAATGAGAAATTTTGCCTTGGCATCTAGCTGAAATAAAATAGGTTTTAGTTTTAGTTTTTTTTTTTTTTTAGTTTATTTTAGTTACATTTTTAATTACATTTTTTTTTAATGGGTTTAGTTTTCATGAACTATAATAACCCTAATGAGAATGACCTTTTTTGCATTATTTTGCAAATATTCTTATTAAAAAGTACATATTATTTAAATCTTGTATTTTGTAAGGCCATTACTGTGATCATAATTAAATAATATAATATTTAAATATGAATATATATTTATTAATAAATATGTAATATTTATTAAAATATTAAATCTTTATCAATATAATACATATTCAAATGTAATATACAATTACCTAATAAAATAAATAAAATTTTATATATTTTTTAAAAATGTTGTTTAAGTCATTTTAGATAAAGCATAGTACGTGACCCTTACACAGTGTTAGAGACATAATTAGCAAGTCAGATAGTTGTCGGGTAGGTTTGATCATTAACCCGTGTGTGTCTATGTGCGCTCAGCTGCTTGTGTAAGTGTGCGTTACTGCGGATGTTTATTTCCTGATCTGAACTCATTAAATGATTTTATCTGTCAATCAGACACATGAGCTCCAGTGATCGGCCGCATCAGGGGATTCCTCACCCGAAAAATCAGCAGCAACTCATGAATATGAATTATGTCATCTTACATTAGTCTAGTAGGTAAATGTGACATGTGAGCACTTGATATGGTCAGATGGCATTTGTTGTAGTTGTTCTTTTTCACTGTAGTCAAGCAAACAACAGTCTTTTAATATAATTGTCTTCCAAAGAGAAACTGCATTTCACAACAGCTTCAAATGAGGCTCATCCAATCAGCATCCCATGTGTGTTTGGTTTTATCTTGCTTTATGTGATTATATGATGATGAACAAAAAGTGGTGATGATAATTATGAAGTAATTCTGTGCTATTTTCTCTAGTGGTATCATGAGGCCAGGACTGAATGCCATATTAGGAGCCACCGGGAGCGGGAAATCATCGTAAGAGCTGTCTGTCTGTCCGTCTGTCTCTGTCTGTCTGTATACCTATCTTTATATCGGTCTCTGTCTGTCTGTCTGTATGTCTATCTCTGTCTGTCCATCCGTCTGTCCGTCCATCCGTCCGTCTGTCTCTGTCTGTATGTCTGTCTGTCTGTCTCTGTCCGCCCATATGTCTCTGTCTGTATGTCTATCTCTGTCTGTCTGTCTCTCTGTCAGTCTCTGTCTGTCTGTCCGTCTGTCTCTGTCTGTCCATCCGTCCATCCGTCTGTCTCTGTCTGTATGTATGTCTGTCTGTCTGTCTCTGTCTGTCTGTCTGTTTCTGTCTGTCCGTCTGTCTCTCTGTCTATCTCTGTCATCCGTCTGTCTGTTATCTGTCTGTCTGTCTCTCTCTGTATGTCTGTCTGTCTGTCTGTCTATCTCTGTCTGTTGTCCATCCGTCCGTCTGTCTCTGTCTGTATGTCTGTCTGTCTGACTCTCTGTCTGTCTGTCTGTCTGACTCTCTGTCTGTCTGTCTGACTCACTGTCTGTCTGTCTCGGAGTCTAAATCTAGAAGTAAATGCAAAAGTAAAAAACATTGAATAATGTGTTGCTTATGGTCTGTCTCTCTGTCTATCTCTGTCATCCGTCTGTCTGTTATCTGTCTGTCTATCTCTCTCTGTATGTCTGCCTGTCCATCCATCCGTCTGTCTCTGTCTGTCTGTCTCTGTCCGCCCATATGTCTCTGTCTGTATGTCTATCTCTGTCTGTCTGTCTCTCTGTCTGTCTGCCTCTCTGTCTGTCTCTGTCTGTCTGTCTCTCTGTCTGTCCGTCTGTCTCTGTCTGTCCATCCGTCTGTCTCTGTCTGTATGTATGTCCGTCTGTCTCTCTGTCTGTCTCTGTCCGCCCATATGTCTCTGTCTGTATGTCTATCTTTGTCGGCTGTCTGTCTGTCTGTCTGTCTGTCCGTCTGTCTCTCTGTCTATCTCTGTCATCCGTCTGTCTGTCATCTGTCTGTCTGTCTCTCTCTGTCATCCGTCTGTCTGTTATCTGTCTGTCTATCTCTCTCTGTATGTCTGTCTGTCTGTCTGTCTATCTCTGTCTGTTGTCCATCCGTCCGTCTGTCTCTGTCTGTATGTCTGTCTGTCTGACTCTCTGTCTGTCTCTGTCCGCCCATATGTCTCTGTCTGTATGTCTATCTCTGTTGGCTGTCTGTCTGTCTGTCTGTCTCTCTGTCTATCTCTGTCATCCGTCTGTCTGTTATCTGTCTGTCTGTCTCTCTCTGTATGTCTGTCTGTCTGTCTCTCTGTCTGTCTCTGTCCGCCCATATGTCTCTGTCTGTATGTCTATCTTTGATGTCTATCTGTCTGTCTGTCTGTCTGTCCGTCTGTCTCTCTGTCTATCTCTGTCATCCGTCTGTCTGTTCTGTCTGTTATTGTCTCTCTCTGTATGTCTGTCTGTCTGTCTGTCTATCTCTGTCTGTTGTCCATCCGTCCGTCTGTCTCTGTCTGTATGTCTGTCTGTCTGACTCTCTGTCTGTCTCTGTCCGCCCATATGTCTCTGTCTGTATGTCTATCTTTGTCGGCTGTCTGTCTGTCTGTCTGTCCGTCTGTCTCTCTGTCTATCTCTGTCATCCGTCTGTCTGTTATCTGTCTGTCTGTCTCTCTCTGTATGTCTGTCTGTCTGTCTGTCTATCTCTGTCTGTTGTCCATCCGTCCGTCTGTCTCTGTCTGTATGTCTGTCTGTCTGACTCTCTGTCTGTCTCTGTCCGCCCATATGTCTCTGTCTGTATGTCTATCTTTGTCGGCTGTCTGTCTGTCTGTCTGTCCGTCTGTCTCTCTGTCTATCTCTGTCATCCGTCTGTCTGTTATCTGTCTGTCTATCTCTCTCTGTATGTCTGCCTGTCCATCCATCCGTCTGTCTCTGTCTGTCTGTCTCTGTCCGCCCATATGTCTCTGTCTGTATGTCTATCTTTGTCTGTCGTTCATCTGTCTGTCTCTCTGTCTGTC
>NW_015636554.1:13287-14389 GCF_001515625.1 Sinocyclocheilus rhinocerous
CTGTCTGTCTGTCTGTCTGTCCGTCTGTCTCTCTGTCTATCTCTGTCATCCGTCTGTCTGTTATCTGTCTGTCTATCTCTCTCTGTATGTCTGCCTGTCCATCCATCCGTCTGTCTCTGTCTGTCTGTCTCTGTCCGCCCATATGTCTCTGTCTGTATGTCTATCTTTGTCGGCTGTCTGTCTGTCTGTCTGTCCGTCTGTCTCTCTGTCTATCTCTGTCATCCGTTATTGTCTGTTATCTGTCTGTCTGTCTCTCTCTGTATGTCTGTCTGTCTGTCTCTCTGTCTGTCTCTGTCCGCCCATATGTCTCTGTCTGTATGTCTATCTTTGTCGGCTGTCTGTCTGTCTGTCTGTCCGTCTGTCTCTCTGTCTATCTCTGTCATCCGTTATTGTCTGTTATCTGTCTGTCTGTCTCTCTCTGTATGTCTGTCTGTCTGTCTGTCTATCTCTGTCTGTTGTCCATCCGTCCGTCTGTCTCTGTCTGTATGTCTGTCTGTCTGACTCTCTGTCTGTATGTCTATCTTTGTCTGTCGTTCATCTGTCTGTCTCTCTGTCTGTCCGTCCATCCGTCCGTCTGTCTGTATGTCTGTCTGTCTGACTCTCTGTCTGTCTCTGTCCGCCCATATGTCTCTGGCTGTATGTCTATCTTTGTCTGTCGTTCATCTGTCTGTCTCTCTGTCTGTCTCTGTCCGCCCATATGTCTCTGTCTGTATGTCTATCTTTGTCGGCTGTCTCTCTGTCTATCTCTGTCATCCGTCTGTCTGTTATCAGTCTGTCTGTCTCTCTCTGTATGTCTGTCTGTCTATCTCTGTCTGTCGTCCATCTGTATGTCTCTCTGTCCGTCCGTCTGTCTGTGTCTTGGTTTATGTAACCAGCATTAAAGGTGTAATGTGTAATATTTTTGAGAATCTGTATACAGAAATGCAATGTAACATACAAAACTATGTTTTCAGTGGTGTATAAATACCTTACAAAATTCACCGTTATGTTTTAATTACCTTAGAATAAGCCATTTCTATCTACATACACCGCGGGTCCCCCTCCATGGTTAAGTTGCCATTTTGCGCCGCCATGTTTCTACAGTAGCCCTAAATGGACAAAC
>NW_015636554.1:14482-15339 GCF_001515625.1 Sinocyclocheilus rhinocerous
TTTTTTTATACATTTAAAATATAAAATTATACATTTATACAATAAAATAAAATTTTAATTATATTAAAATAATGTATATTTTAAAATACTAAATATAATTAAATCTATTTAAAAATTTATTTTAGTTGATGTGTTTTGTATAAAGATGTTTGTGTTTTACTGAAGGTTTCTGGACGTTCTAGCCGCTCGTAAGGATCCTGCTGGTCTCTCTGGAGAGGTTCTTATCGACGGAGCTCCACAACCTCCAAACTTCAAATGTCTGTCTGGATACGTAGTGCAGGTATAAACCACACAAACACTCATTTACCACATTTCCTTTCTTCTGTTTATGTAGTGCAGTAGCAGCACATTCTACTCAACGACACATGATGTGAGCAGTCACTCATGTCCAGAGCTCAAACGCTGAACTTACACATTAGACGTCACGTTTGACTCTAAAAACAGACTTCAGCAGTTAAAACAAGAAGCTGAACTGGTTATTCTGTAGAATACGTATCATGAGTAAGATTAGAAGAGCTGGACTGAAACTATTCAGCAGTTTAGTTTGTTTTCTTTCCATAAATAGAGTTTAATACAGTCCATTCTGCTTGTGTTTTCTCCAGGAGTCTGAATTCCTCCAGCGATTGTTTAAAGGTGACATATTATACCCCTTTTTACAAGATGTAATATAAGTCTCAGGTGTCCCCAGAATGTATCTGTGAATTTTCAGCTCAAAATACCCCACAGATCATTTATTATATCATTTTGAAAATGCCTATTTTGAGTGGAAGCTGTTTTTCAGGCCTGTCTCTTTAAATGCAAATTAGCTGCTGCTCCCCGCCCCCTTTTCCAGAATAGAGCTGCGCCATTACAGCTCG
>NW_015636554.1:18264-19374 GCF_001515625.1 Sinocyclocheilus rhinocerous
TTTTACAATATGTAATATAAGTCTCTGGTGTCTCCAGGATGTGTCTGTGAAGTTTCAGCTCAAAATACTCCACAGATCATTTATTATATCATTTTGAAAATGCCTATTTTGAGTGGAAGCTGTTTTTCAGGCCTGTCTCTTTAAATGCAAATTAGCTGCTGCTCCCCGCCCCCTTTTCCAGAATAGAGCTGCGCCATTACAGCTCGTATCTGCTAAAAAAACATGTTTCAATTCTAATTATCATGTTTATCGCGCTGAAATAATGTTTTAAACAATATTAGTTTAAACTGATATATGGTTTTCTGAGTGCACACGGACAGAAAGCGGCTGTCACAGCATGCGAGTACTAAACTAAGTTCTCAAACACACACGAGTTACAAAAACAGTGGGTTATGTCTGTGAAGGTAAACAGCTGGGAAATAAATTGCATGTTTATTTTAGATCTGTGTGGAAAATAATGTGTTTTTTTTACTTTAAACCGCATAAATACATTTCATTACACCAAATACACCAAATAATGTTCTTTTTAGCAGCATCATATGACCCCTTTAAAACCTGGAAAAGTCCTAAACGCGTGTGTTCAGAAAGTGCTCCGTCATGTTTTAAACACATGAAACATGCTGAAAACCAGGCTTTGTGTTTTTTTGCAGGATGACGTGGTCATGGGGACGCTGACCGTTCGCGAGAATCTGCGTTTCTCAGCGGCTTTACGGCTCCCAAAGTCGATCCGTCAGCGAGAAAAAGATGAGAAGGTTGAGAGACTGATTCAGGAGCTGGGGTTGAGCAAAGTGGCCGATTCACGGGTAACAAACCAAACACACCTTCATCTGACTGACTACATGTGCAGTCAACACAGACTTCTGTTGATGCCTAATTACATGATTAATAATTATTATACCCTAAACAAATATAACTTAGCATTCATATGAAACAATAAACAGTAGTCTCTTTTACTTTTTAAAGTGGAAGTGAAGTCAGTCAAGTTTACATTATTTAGTAAACTGATTTCCACTTTAATAAAAATATATATAACAAACACGATTGCAAATTGGCAGCAAAACATCCTTTTTTTCTTTAAAATGGTTACATTGTGTTTTTTTATATATATAT
>NW_015636554.1:19780-20378 GCF_001515625.1 Sinocyclocheilus rhinocerous
ACATTTATTCTGACCAAGTTTTTATTTATTTATTTATTTTTTTAAATTAAGCATTGGTCTCCCGTAGTAGCATACATTTAAATCACGATAACCACAGTTAAAACCACACATAAAGCACCTCGGTAAAAATCTAACTATATGGTTTCTAAGTATTTGTTGAAAAACAGTAGTCTATTTAGCATGCACAAACACTATAGCTTAAACACAAAAATACTGTAATTATATTCAATTACTCCTTTAATACATTTAATACATGTTTTAATAATATAAGAAAATTCTATATGAATATCCCACATTTCTGCCACAAATATGCACAGCCTTAAGTTATATTGTATTCTAAATTAAATTTTTCACTTACATTTAATTATACAATATTATATAATATATATGTTAGAATATGTATTATTAATAATATTGTAGTATATTTCATAATATATAATAATATATTACTTATAATATATTATTTTGTTAAATAATGAAAAAAAGTATGGGGGCAAATCCTAAAAAAAAGATATTTTTTTTATTTACATTTAATATGCATTTGATTTATACATTTAATAATAGCTAATAATTAAAATGTAATGTGTGTGTGTTTGTA
>NW_015636554.1:21770-30651 GCF_001515625.1 Sinocyclocheilus rhinocerous
ATGTAATGTGTGTGTGTTTGTATAATTTTGTTAAATAATGAAGATATCACAATGGGCCAAATCTCTTATGTATTATTTATAATTTTTTAAAATATATATATATTTTTTACATATTTAATAATAACTAATATCTCCATATAATTTTTATTTCTAAATTAATAATCTGATTTAAAAATTAAATAAAATTACATTTAATAATTCTTTTGCTCTTGTGCGATGAAATATGACTGAAATTGTTGTGAGATTTACCTACAGCACCGTGCCGTTCTGTGTTTTAACGGTCCCGTGTGTTTAACCTGTGGTTTGTTCAGAATGGCGAACAGCGGTCGCACCATCATCCTGTCCATCCATCAGCCGCGGTACTCTATCTACCGGCTGTTCGACAGCCTCACGCTGCTGGTGGGAGGAAGGCTGGTGTATCACGGGCCGGCTCAGGATGCCCTGGACTACTTCATGCAGATCGGTATGAAAACACACACACACACACACACACACACACACACACACACACACACGTGAACAGACACTCACATCCTCAGACTGATGTGTGTGTGTGTGTGTGTCTCAGGATACACCTGTGAACCTCATAACAACCCTGCTGATTTCTTCTTGGATGTCATCAATGGAGACTCCACCGCCGTCACTCTCAACAAGTTAAACGGCAATGAGGGTACGACAGTTTCCCTTGTTTTCTTGCAGTATAAAGGCCACTTTGCAGCTTATTTTAGTCAGGAAATGCTACTTGGACAGGAAGAGACTGTCTGAATGATGTAGAATATTTATTTTTAAATGTATTTTATTTTTATTATTTTATTCCATTTTATTATTATTATTGTATTTTTATTATATAAAAGATAAATACAATACAGTAAAGATTTATTTCTATAGCACATTTAAAACAACCGGCGTTGACCAAAATGCTTTCCACACAACATAATTAAATCCTCTTCACACTAATCAGATCTAAAAAGCTATAGTTATTTTTGTTATCGTTATTTTAATGACATTGGAGGCTTTATATCCGTACAAATTAAATAATGATGAATTATATCATGGGCATAACTACAGTGTTCCCACAGTCATGATGATCTGAATAAATATCAATCATAAATATGACATTTTAAAACTCAATGTAAATTCAGAAAATCATGGACATTTTTATATTACATTATTTAGAAAACATTTAGCTATTTTTTAACTAAAAAGCTGAAAACAGTGTTATCTGAATATACTTTTATTGGATTTATTCATTTGAATTATATGTTAATTTTTATATTTTAATTATGCATTTTAATTTTAATTAAGAAGATTTAGTAATTGTATTGTGTGCTTTGACAAGCTTGACAAGCATTTCCTGAGCAGCCCTAATTCACGTCCCGTTCGGAGAAAGCTGACATTTTTCAGTGATCTTCATCATGAGATCTCAAGATCCTGGAAGCAGCCATTTTCTGCTTGTCTCACTAATGCAGCGGCCTCTGACTTCACCAGTCTTGTTGGTTCTGTGGAGCAGGGCTATGCTAGCATTCCAGCGACTGAGGACACACTGGCCACACACCTCTCGCCTTTGTCTGCTCCATCCTGGAAGTCCCACCCTCTTCTTTCCTCCAAGCCCTGTAGGACCAACCTTCTGCTTCAGCTTTGCTGAGCCGTTCCTGATATTCGGGTTAGGAAACGGAGAGCTTCCCATGTTTCAGGAGCGAGGGACCGACCGTTCAAACATATTTGTCCCCCTTTGAAATGCTCTCTGATTTCAAGTCTGTGATATCTGCCGCCATGCGCTTTCTGGTATACAGAGGTTTGTCTTTGGGGGAAAGGCGTACCAGTATAGGGTTCTGCCATTCTGCCTGGCTCTGGCTCCGAGGATGTTCACCAAGTGTATGGATGCGGTTCTGGCCCCTTTGAGGCTCCAGGGCATCCGTGTGCTTAACTACCTTGACGATTGGCTCAAACAAGGGAGCTGGTGTGTCGTGACAGGGAAATTCTTCTCCACCACCTTCAGAGTTAAGAACATCTTAACTCCTTCCCAGAGAACCAATGTCTTGGGTGTCCAGCTCAATTCACTCTTGATGCAGGCCTGTTTGGCACCTGCTTGGGTTTCCAGTGTCCAAGCATGTTTGGCCTGCTTCAAGCGCGGCCATCATGTCACGGTGGGCATTTGTCGCAGACATCTGGGTTTCGTGGCGGCAGCCTCTCTTGTGCTGCCACTGGGACTGCTCCACATGAGACCTTTCTGTGGTGGATGAAACTCAGAGGAATTTGCCCTTCCTGGACGGCTCTCCACTTGCTGAGGGTTTTGCACAGTTGCTTCCATGCTCTCGGGAAGTGGAGAGAGCCTCTTTTTTTGTTACAAGGGGTCAGGATAGGCGCTGTTTCCCATTGTCCGATTATCATGACAGACGCCTCCCTGACCAGTTGGGGTGCGGCCTTCGAGAGCAGACCAGCTCGTGGCATCTGGACAGGCGAGTTTCTCTCATGGCACATAAACTGCCTAGAGTTGTGCGGCGTCTTTCTAGCCCTGTATCACTTCCTTCCAGTCCTGACGGGTTGTCATGTTATAGTCAGGATGTACAACGTGGCGGTAGTGTCTCACAAAATCCACCAGGGAGGTTCGTGGTCACACACTCTGAAACAGGCATGTGCGTTGTCTCCTCTGGGCTTAAGGCAGGTTCACTTACCGGGTGCTTTGAACCTTGCAGTGGACTTCCTGTTGAGACAGCAACTCAGGTCGGGGGACTGGATGCTGAACCACCAGACAGTGGCTGAGATTTTGAGTCTTTTCGGCGAGGCAGAGGTAGACCTCCTTGCATCGCAGGACTCGAATCAGTGCCCCCTTTGGTTCTCCCTGTCACACCCGGCGCCCCTGGGGATAGACGCTTTCGCTCCCCCTTGGCCGGATCTGAGATTGTATGCATTTCCTCTGGTCAAATTGATTCCTGTGGTTCTTTGCAGTGTGAAGGAATGCAGGATCAGACTCCTGTTGGTGGCCCCGTTCTGGCCATCCCAGACATGGTTCTCGGAGTTGCCTTCCCTGGTGGAGCAAACCCAGTGGGATATTCAAATCAGGACCCTAGTGTCTCAATTCCAGGGCAGGATTCAGCTGACCAGTTGGCTCAGTGCTTTAATTTCTGCAAGAGAACTTTGATGCCGGAGCACGACTACTTTGAGGGTTTACGTTGCGGCCATTATCAGTCGTACTGGAGGGGTTATCGGGACCGCATTTTGAGTTGACTCCTGACCAGATTCTGACCCTTTAGGTGGCGCTTTTGTTAGTGTTGGCTTCTCTCAAGTGTGTAGGGGATATGCAGGCTCTCTCTGTGAGTGAGCCATGCATGGAGTTTGCCCCGGGTCTTGTGAAGGTGTTACTGTGACCCAGAACTGGTTACATCCCCAAAGTCTTGTCCACGTCATTCTATTCCCAAGTGGTTGTGTTTCATGCCTTCTGTCCACCTCCCTTTGCTTCTTCTTTGGAGGAGAGTCTTCATCTACTTCTTCGGTAGAGAATCTAAGGAGTTGATGGCGCACTGAGGAGACGCCTGTGCCATCGGCCAATAAACTGGTGTGATTTCACACGGTTTCAGATTGGCACTGCCCAAGGGGCATTCCCAATGCATCATCACTACGCAGCATCTCAGGAAATCTCTTTCCCTATTCAGGAAACAAGGGTTTTGCATGTAACCCGAGACGTTTTTTTGTTTAAATAAATGTGTTTGTGTGTGTCAGACCTGGACCAGGAGCAGCTGAGTTCATCTCTGAAGTGCATCGAGGACCGTTTGGTGGAGGAATACAAGAACAGCTCCAGCTACAAACAGACCAAAAGCGAGCTGGAGCGAATCGTTCAGGGACAGGACTACAGCACTCGACCCAAATCCAGAACCATCACCTACAACACGTCCTTCTGCCACCAGTTCAACTGGGTTCTCAAGAGAACCTTCAGGAACCTCATGCTGAACCCGCAGACCTCATTCGCTCAGGTCAGTGCTGCCGTCTACATCAGGCATTCACAGGTCTTTTTATCAGCCTTTGAGCTGAGATATTTAACTGAAGTCCCTCTGAGATTTTAAGACAATATTTCAGTAATTTAACAAGACACATAATGTTATGTTAGTATATTTGAGATACTAGTATAGTTTTTATTATTATTTTAAATTAGTTTTATTTTTATATTTTTGTAATTTTAGATGTTTATGTCTATATATTTTTTTATTAATTTCTATTTCATTTTTAGTTTAGTAAATTAAAAGTTGCCTTGGCAACTGAAATAAAATAAGTATAATTTAAAAAATATATTATATTTTATTTCAGGTATTTTATTTCAAGTAACTTTTTTAATGGTTTTAGTGAAATATAATTCAGGTAATTTAGTGAAATATAACTGTGGTTAATGGTATCATGACTTGCAGGTAAACAAATAATTTAATCTTTTTTAGTGTTTATTGTTTTATTTTGATTGTTTTAATTTCAAAATGATTTATTTAAATTTTTATGTTTTCTGTTTTTATTTTAATGTTAGTTAAAGGTTTAGTAATTTTGTTGTTTTTGTCATGTATTTTATTTTTGTTTTGTTATTTAAATGTCTATTTTTATTTTTATAGTTGTAGTTATTTTTATACATCAAGTTAAACTAAATGAAAATTGGATGTTTCCTTGGCAACTGGCTGAAATAAAAATTTTAAAAAATTATTTTAAGTAAAATAATTTTATATTTAATTTTTAATTTTATGTATTTCATCTTAAGTAACAGTTTTTTTTATTTTGTTTAGTGAAATATAATAGCCCATGCAGGTAAACATAAAATATTTCATCTTTTTTAATAGATGCTTTATTTAGATTATTTTCAGTTCAAAATGATTTATGTTAATTTTACATTAGCATTTTATTAATTATTTGATTTTCGTCAACTATGCTTCATAGATTTATATGAATTCAGTTTGATTCATTGAATATTCACAATATATTTGCAATGAATTTGCTGGTGATATAAACTTAAGCAACACTGAAAATATTTCAGTTATATTTTTTCTTTTTTTTTGTCATTAAACAAAGTATATGTGAAAAGAAAATATAGATTTATATATAAATAAATGTTAAAAGAAAATAAAGATGAAGTTTTGATTTGGGTTGATGTTAGTATTTCTATATTAATCTGAGATTGTTTCTCCAGATCGGAGTGACGATTTTCCTGGCTCTGGTTGTTGGAGTCATATTTTTTGGAGTGAAGGATAATTCGAGCGGCATTCAAAACAGGTATGAAAATGCATTCATCCAGTTCTGTAATTATTTCAATATTTCTGTGAGATTAATCATTTCTGCTTGAATTAGAAGTGATTCAGTGTTCAGATCTGATGATCAAAAGCGATCTTTTCAGCCCTGCTGTTTTCAAATATAATTTACAGAGTAAAATTGTGTTGCAACTTAATGTACTTCGTGCCTCATACATATTGAAAAACTCCTATTAGTTGTCCTTTAACAGTAGTATGTGTATGTGTGTGTTTCAGGATAGGCGTGCTCTTCTTCATCACCATCAATCAGTGCTTCAGCTCTGTTTCCTCAGCTGAACTCTTCATCGCAGAGAGGAATCTGTTTGTGTGAGTAAACACACACACACACACACACACTAGAGGTGGCAAATGAGAACCGGTTCTTCCTTTAAAAAAAAATTTAAATTTTGTTTATCCAAACATATTCTGTAGGAGGTGAAATAACTTATGCAAGTAAATAAATGTAGAGTATTTTGTTGCTAGTGGGAGTATTTGTAGTTTTAATACACGTTTATTTATTTTATTTATTATTATTATTATTTATTTTAAATAACATTTGTCAAGTACTTTGGTGAAATATAATTCCTCTGGTGATCACATGACATGCAGGTAAATAAATAAAATAATCTTAATATATAATAAACATAATCTTAATATTTAATTGAACGTTTTTTGTTTTGTTTTGTTTAAAAAAGTTAAATTAACAAAAAAATTATAGGATTTTGTGTGTTTTAAAAGTACACAAAAATACAAAATTTATATGAAATATGTATTTTTCCAAACGTTTCAATATAAAACTGTGTGAAAATCAAAGTCATAAATCTAAACAAATTGTGCTCCAAATTTGAGGTTGATATCACAAAAAAATGTACAGTATTAGATTTTGTTTGGGTGCAGTACCAAACGTTTCATGGGGGTATTTCTTATGTTTTAAATAGGGCTGTCAAGTGATTGTTTTAAAAAAAAAAAATCTAATTAATTACATAATGTGCCAATTAATTAATCAAATTAATCTCAAATTAATAAGATTAATTAATTAACATGCACATCATGTGCCGATTAATTAAAGATAATAGTTATTGTGTTAATTTAGAAAAAAAACACTGAATAGACATTACAAAAAAGTAGCTTTAGAAAGAAATATTAGTAGCTTTAGAAATACATATTTTAATTCAACATACAAAAATACAAATAAATAGGCTAATGAAATATAAAATTATTAAAAAAAAAAAAACAATACTCTTAAAATAAAACTAAAAGCGCCAGTAGGTGGTGACAATTCCCTGTCTTAATAAGTGAATGATTCAGTCATTCATTCAATCGATTCGTTCAAACGGTTGATTCATTCAGAAACGAAGCAAGTGACTGCCTTTATGAATGGCTCACTGAATCATTGATTCAGTCGATTCGTTTAAAAACTTGGATTCTGTGTGTTGATCAGAGACGCACAACAGTTCTCCTTACTAATTACTGACAATGTGTCTAAAATGTAATTATTCACACCTTATCTTCATTTTTACTGTGGGTAAAAAACTTTTATGTAACCTATTATCGTCTTTCTAAACACCAATGATGATTCTGAAAGAAATCATACAGTGTTTGTTATAGTAACATGTGCAACTTTCATGCGCATCTGACTAGCATTTCCACATGCTTGTATTTTAGCGTTGCTGTTAATGTTGTGGTTATTTTAGCAAATAGTTTTCTCCGTAAATTCAGTTCAACAGCATTAAGTTGAAGAGGGTAAACTTTATCTCTCGACTGAATCTGCACATGTATTCCAGGTGTTCTTGCTCCGTCCAAGCAATAATTGCATGTCTTTGAATAAGCGCTGTAGCGTATTCTTCAACCGCTCAGGTAATGTCAATACGACCCATTTCAGGGGCTGCCAAAATTACATATTTTAAATCAGTCAGAGATATACAAATACATATTAATATTTACAAGTAAATCTCCATATTATGCGTAGACTAGCCTACTTTCTATCTGACCCCCCCCTACATCTAGTTTTGACATCCATCAGGGGGGATCAAGCCCCCCATAATTCGCACCCTGATTAGTTGCCTGATTATTTTTTTCGATTAATCGGATTAAAAATATATATTTTTTTTTTTTACAAAACACACTATTCCACATCCTGCCCAATGCTGTCCTTCAAACAAACTGAATGCTAGGAAAACATACTGAATATATCTCTATGCTATACATTATACATTATACATGCTAGACAAATGTACAAAGGACAGTTTAATTCCCTATATTAAAAATGGAAATAATAATGATGAAGATAGTAAAGAAAAACACAAACTCAGTGTTAACAGATGAGAGGAATGTCCTGCAGGAACACACACATTCAACCTGTTACTGTAATTTCTTTATACTGTAAATGTAAGAAACGTCTTACATTTATTTTCAATTACACTCTGTTATCCCTTTACAGTTACTATCATAAAATACTTGAATTACACGTTGACTTTTAAACCTAAATTTAACGTCCAATAACAGATATAACAACAAAATGAAGTTCAGTGTAGTCTGAAGTATAACGCAGACCGTCAGGACGAGCCTTCATGCAAAATAGAAACATGAATGAATATGTAACATTTACAGAAAAGGATAATACCGTACAATGCAGATTATGCGCTGAGGAAACATATCTCACATTAAATGGTGCACGCATCTGTCAAAGCGCCTGACAGGACAAGCCGTGTTAAACATTATGCTAATGCATTAACTTGAGTTTAAAATAAAGTTTATAAAACGGAGAGTTCCGGTCCTTGATTCTGATTGGCTGAGCCACGTTCGAAGCTGTTGTAAATTACTCTACAAACACACACCTTTGTTTACGTTTGTGTTGCTCGGCAACCACTTTGTTGGCACCACAACCGGAGGAACTACATTGTTTGGTGGAAGAATAATGTTTTTATTATCATTACCCTTTATTTGCTCTGTTTTATTTTGTGAAACCTTACTACGTATATGGAATAACCGTTTTATAAAAGCAATAAGCCTGATATTTTCTGTGCCATTCTTGGTGATTGATTGTAATTTGAATATTTGATTGATTGATGATGTCGTGGTGGTGGGCGTGTCCTCAGGCACGAGTACATCAGCGGATACTACAGAGTGTCGGTGTACTTCCTGTCTAAGATCCTGTCTGACATCCTGACTCTGCGCACCATCCCGGCCTTCATCTTCAGCTGCGTGGCGTACTGGATGATCGGTGAGACTCACGCCGTCATCGCATCATTCAGGTCCGTCTGATATCAGACGTGTGGCTTGATGTGTTTGTGTTTGCTGTGCAGGGCTGAAGGCGTCTGCCGAGGCGTTCTTCATCTTCTTGTTCTCCATCATTCTGGTGTCGTACACAGCCACGTCCATGACTCTAGCCATCTCTGCTGATCAGACAGTGGTGGCCATCGCTAACATCTTCATGACCATCAGCTTTGTCTTTATGATGGTAAAGAAAAACACACACACAAACACACACTCTCTCTCACACACACATACACACACACACACATACTTGTATTTGTGGTTTACGGGGACTCTCCATAGGCGTAATGGTTTTTATACTGTACAAACTGTATTTTCTATTGCCCTACACCAACCCTACCCCCCCC
>NW_015636554.1:30704-32367 GCF_001515625.1 Sinocyclocheilus rhinocerous
CACTCTCACACAGACACACACACACACACACACACACACAGGTTTAAACAGGAATAATAAATCAATATATACCACATGAGGCTGTGAGTGTACCGTGATTAAGGGCATTTATAAGTATTTGCAATAACTGCAAAGACCGTAATTATTTATTAATCATTTATTTAGATTTAATCTCTGCCTCACCTCACTAACTGTAGAATAGGTGAGGGAATGGAAAGTTTAAAGGATATTAGTTAATGTAAAGTTATATGTAATTATTAAAACAAGAAAATAATTTTTAAAACATGATAATTAAAAAAAAAAAGTAATACTGAATAATAACTCTACAAATTATCGGCTTTGATCTTTTGACATGCGCACACTGCACGAAAATGCAGTTTCCTGCTGGTTGCACATACTATTCTCCGGCCATTGCTTCTTTTCTTTGTTTTAAAGAGTAGACTTAATATTTATCTACTTTGGGTCCTAACTAGGAGAAGACGAGCAAGTGAAGATGTCATTGCACATGCGCAGTTTCGGTTTTCAATCCGATCATGTGTGTGCATGTCCTCTCGATTTGATTAGAATAGGTCTACACCATCCCTTCTAATCTGATCGAAATTTCATGTGGATCGTGCTCAGTTAGATCGATTAATGAAGGCTTTTCAGTCCGATTGAGCCATCAATCCAATTACTAACGGATTATTTGGTTGCATGTGAATGTAGCTAGTGTAGAAAACCAACGTGCAATGATGCTAAAGTACTTTTGATAATGTTTTCATCATTTTGTCATTGCAGCTGTTCGACAGGCGAGGGCTTTCTGAGCGATCAGGGCATTGATTACTCAACCTGGGGTATGTGGCAGAATCATTTGGCTCTGGGAATCATGACCCTCATCTTCCTCATCATCGCTTACCTAAAGCTGCGCTTCATCAAGAAATTCTCCTAAACACAAGCTTGTGGTCTTCCTCACACACTCCGACAACATCCAACACATCCCACAGATATTACACACACTGTTTCCCACTCAAACACCATCGTATGCTGAAGGAAATCATACAAACACATCCAGTCATGCTGCAGACACAAATCATGTGAAGCATTGACATTGTTCAGGTTTATTGTTCTCAACTTTTCACACTAAAGATTTGTATCAGAAATCTAGTTTTTTATTATGTTTTAAATATTTTAGTTTTTTCCCAACGGATTATTCAGTAACAGTACAGTAAGTAAATATGGCAATATGGAGTTACTCCAGTTTGACACCTTTTAGTTGGGTTTGTTTGCTGTACATGTTTTTTGTAGGTTTAATTTATATATTTTGTTAATCTAAAATACTTTTGTAATTTTTTAGCACAGCAATGTTTAATAAAAACAAATGCTCTGATTATTTTAAGCAAAACTGTTTTTCGTTTAATTTTCCAGTTCCTATGATTCTCATTATCATAACCACACCTGCACAGTTAAACCAAATTAAAAAAACAAAATATCAAAATATAAAATAAAAATATATTACAATAATATTTCTATTATTTATATGTATTTTATAAATTGGATTGTTTGTGTTGTTATTTTTATTACTATTAATTACTTCATACTATGTGTCTTATGTTGACTTGATGACGAACGAGTTTACAGCGTGAGACCAATGCTCCTCCACCGAGTGTGTTGAGTTTACAGCGTG
>NW_015636554.1:32377-32797 GCF_001515625.1 Sinocyclocheilus rhinocerous
TTGAAGGGTCACAGAAGCATGTAGTCTCTGTTACCCTTAATGGAAGAAGTTTGAAACAACCAGGACTCTTCCTAGAGCTGGCCTCCTGGCCAAACTGAGCAACTGATGGAGAGGGGCTTTGGCTGGTGTGGTGACAAAGAACCTGATGGTCACTCTAGCTGAGCTCCGTGATCATATGTGGAGACAGGAGAAATCTACAGAAGGACAAACATCACTGCAACACTCCACCGATCCAGACTTTATGGCGGTGTGGCCAAACTCAATTCTCTCTTCAGTTAAGACACATGAAAACACACTTGGAATTTACAAAAAAAGCACCTAAAGGACTCTCAGACTCTGAGAAACAGGATTCTCTGGTCTGATGAACCTCAATTCCAAGCATCATGTTTGAAGGAAACCAGGTCTTCTCATCACCTGCAG
>NW_015636554.1:32834-35259 GCF_001515625.1 Sinocyclocheilus rhinocerous
GAAGAATGGCAGATAATTGCAAAATGCTGATGAGTAAAGCTTGTCGCATCAAACAAAAAAGACTTGAGGCTGTAAAGGTGCTTCAGCTAAATTTTTAGTTAAGGGTATGAATACTTATGCAATTTACTTATTTCATTTTTATTAAATTTACGAAGTTGTGACAATTCTGTTTTTGCTTTGTCAGTATGGTGTATGGAGTGTAGATTGATGTGGAAAAAAGTAATTGAAAGAAGTTTATCATAAGGCAGCAACATAACAAAACGTGAAAGGTGTATGAAAACTTTCGCAAGGCACTGTATATATATATTATATTTACTGTATATGTTACATAGAAGTTATATCTATGTTTCATCAACTTATATCAAAATATATGATGGTATTTTGTGTA
This sequence comes from Sinocyclocheilus rhinocerous, assembly GCF_001515625.1. Lineage (NCBI taxonomy): Eukaryota > Metazoa > Chordata > Actinopteri > Cypriniformes > Cyprinidae > Sinocyclocheilus > Sinocyclocheilus rhinocerous. The sequence goes on from NW_015636554.1 coordinate 33,223, forward strand.
TTATTTTCACAAAATATAATTTTTTTATAGGTAACAGCATAAATGTTTTTATGTTGTTACATGCGGTTACATTATAAAAACTAAATGCATCTGGCATTATGTCTGTTTTTATATGGTTACAAAAGAAAAATTCTCATGAACCCAAAAAATAACCCTTGAAAATCAACATCAGGATGCAAATATTCATTCATGCTGGAAACAACCAATATTTAGCCGGTGTTATTCTTCCATTATATATCAGCATATATAAAGTTTGTTATATCCACAGAAATCTGTGACTGCTTTTAACTACAACACCTTGTGATGCCAATTTCTTATGTAAAACAGACTCTTGTGATGTAGACTAAGGGTTATTCCAGCGCAGCTGGAGGAAAACAAAACTAGAGGTATTTCGTATTGCTTGGCGGGAAAGTAACCTATCCTACAGAAAAGCATTAAAAACTGCTAGATCTGATTACTTTTCTTCTCTTTTAGAAGAAAACAAACATAACCCCAAGTATTTATTCAATACAGTGGCTAAACTAACGAAAAATAAAGCATCAACAAGTGTTGACATTTCCCAACAGCACAGCAGCAATTACTTTATGAACTACTTTACTTCTAAAATCGATACTATTAGAGATAAAATTGTAACCATGCAGACGTCAGCTATAGTATCACATCAGATAGCTCGCTATAGATCGCCTGAGGAACAATTCCACACATTCTCTACTATAGGAGAGGAAGAATTGTATAAACTTGTTAAATCATCTAAACCAACAACATGTATGTTAGACCCTATTCCATCTAAGCTCCTAAAAGAGGTGCTTCCAGAAGTCATAGATCCTCTTCTGACTATTATTAATTCATCATTGTCATTAGGATATGTCCCAAAAACCTTCAAACTGGCTGTTATTAAGCCTCTCATCAAAAAAACACAACTTGACCCCAAAGAACTAGTTAATTACAGACCGATCTCGAATCTCCCTTTTCTGTCCAAGATACTAGAAAAGATAGTATCCTCACAATTATATTCCTTCTTAGAGAAAAAATGGTATCTGTGAGGATTTCCAGTCAGGATTTAGACCGTATCATAGTACCGAGACTGCTCTCATTAGAGTTACAAATGACCTGCTCTTATCATCTGATTGTGGTTGTATCTCTCTATTAGTGCTATTGGATTTTTCAGTTGCTTTGACACAATCTGTTGTTAAAAGCGCTATATAAATAAAGGTGACTTGACTTGACTTGACTATTCTCATTTAAAGAGGCTCTGATGTGTTTTATAATCAAATATCACCTGCAAAACTCAAACCTAATGCATCTGTTCACTGTATTTTAGCCAGAAAAGCTTAATAAAATCATAACAGCAGTAATGAAACACACGGATAATTTCATCAGTAACTCACCAGCAGGTCAATATCATCAGTTAGCTCTCAATCAGGAGGTGAAGTTGCCGTCAAAAGAGCACATTTATGTCTTTAATCCCAAATCCACAAAAAACTGAAGTCAATCCGGATTAAAGTGCATTTCAACTGAAATGTGTGGCGTTGCGTATCAGACGCGCTCTGTGCTGACAGTGAGCAGGTGAATGGGCGGGGCTATCGCGAAACAACGCGAGGATTGCGTGTGCGGGTTGTCAATCAAATTAATCCCCGCCTCTGAAACCAATAGCAACCGGCTGTGATGCCGGAAACATATGTTTGGATGCCGTTCACGCTGTTTAGTCGGAATAAAGTTTTTATTCTATAAAATAACGCCATAAAGATCTTAATGAGAGGTAAGATTTCTGAATCATATTGAGATTACTTATGAACATATATTAAAACATTGAAAACGGTTGTATGTGGAACATCGGAATGATTATGTTACAATAGGACAGTTTTATCTCTCGCTCGCTCGTATTTACACATTTTAGGTCTTTATCTGTATATTATACGTTTCAATTGACAGAAATGTTGATATCAATGTTTTTATAGAACTTCATAAACAAAAAAGTGCGATATTCTTTGATGTTCAATATAAATACCATGCTAAATTAATACTGTAATCTTTCAG
>NW_015636554.1:36466-38314 GCF_001515625.1 Sinocyclocheilus rhinocerous
TGGTGGATCAGCACCTAGAGATGACCTCTACAGCCCTGAATGTCAGCGGAGATCAGGACAACTAGATGAGCCCCAGAGACAGATCCCCAGTGAAGACCTTGTCTCCTAGATGGCCACTGGGACAAGACCACAGGAACCAGATGATTCCTCTTCACAATGTGACTTTGCTGCAGCCTGAAATTGAACTGCTGGTTTTGTCTGGCCAGAGGAGAACTGGCCCCCCGACTGAGCCTGGTTTCTCCCAAGGTTTTTTTCTCCATTCTGTCACCGATGGCGTTTTGGTTCCTTGCCGCTGTCGCCTCTGGCTTGCTTAGTTGGGGACACTTCATGTCCAGCGATATCATTGACTTGATTGCAAATGATTGCAAAGATACTATTTAAACTGAACTGAGCTGGATGATGACATCACTGAATTCAATGATGAACTGCCTTTAACTGAAAAATTAGTGTTTACTATTGTCATTTTGCATTATTGACACACTATTTTCCTAATTAATGCTGTTTTCAGTTGCTTTGACACAATCTGTTGTTAAAAGCGCTATATAAATAAAGGTGACTTGACTTGACTTGACTATTCTCATTTAAAGAGGCTCTGATGTGTTTTATAATCAAATATCACCGCGATCGCGAAACAACGCGAGGATTGCGTGTGCGGGCTGTCAATCAAATTAATCCCCGCCTCTGAAACCAATAGCAACCGGCTGTGATGCCGGAAACATATGTTTGGATGCCGTTCACGCTGTTTAGTCGGAATAAAGTTTTTATTCTATAAAATAACGCCATAAAGATCTTAATGAGAGGTAAGATTTCTGAATCATATTGAGATTACTTATGAACATATATTAAAACATTGAAAACGGTTGTATGTGGAACATCGGAATGATTATGTTACAATAGGACAGTTTTATCTCTCGCTCGCTCGTATTTACATATTTTAGGTCTTTATCTGTATATTATAAGTTTCAATTGACAGAAATGTTGATATCAATGTTTTTATAGAACTTCATAAACAAAAAAGTGCGATATTCTTTGACGTTCAATATAAATACCATGGTAAATTAATACTGTAATCTTTCAGTACCATTCAGTTTTGTTTTGTTTTTTAAGTTTTGAAGAGTAGTAAGTCACTTTTATATCAGGTTTGTTTTTAATGACTTTATAAAGAATATTTGGGCTGATTTCTAAACATGATCTAGTAATCTGAGACTTTTCAGTCATTTAAATATATAAATAAATCAATAAAAACATAGTTACACTCTTTAAAAGAATGTGAGATTAAACTGTTTGTCATATTTTTCATATTTTCACCACCAGATTTCGCCCATGTATTTTTTTGGTTCGATTCCAACTAGAAGTGTATAAGTGCACTGCTTACTGCATACTAATGTATAGGGTTAGTATGCATTACCTGTTTTCCCCAAAAGGTAGCATTTAATGAACATTATAGTTTTCAAACTATGTCTAGCTATCATCTCAGCGATAAAAATACATTTTATTGCATAATTAACTACTGAAATTTTAATCCAAATTTGTGTTCATCTCCAAAATAATGACTCAAAAGAAAGCGATGTTGACAACCTTTAGCACATTGCATCTCAAAGAAACGGAGTAGGTCATTCAGCCTATTACATGCATACAGTAAATGTACATACTGTTGAAAAAGAATGAGTTTAACCCTCAATCTGTCCTTGGGGTCAATGTGACCCCAATCAACTTTTCCTTAGTTAAAAAAAAATGGTTCCCTTCATCTCAGCGGAATAAGATTTTGTGACTTTTCTACATTATCTATCTATATTCACATAAAAAAAACTGGGCTTGATTCGGTTGTTCTGAAGGTATGTAAAAAAA
>NW_015636554.1:38669-39527 GCF_001515625.1 Sinocyclocheilus rhinocerous
ACACACACACACACACACACACACACAGACAGACACATGCACTCTCTCTCTCACCCACCCACCCACACACACACACAGACAGACAGACACATGTACTCTCTCTCTCTCTCACACACACACACACACACACACACACACACAGGTATGATTGCCAAAGAATGTGATTGTACATTTTTTTATTGTTATTTGATGTTCACTCTTCACTCCTGTCGATTTCTGCATATTGCTGTTGGCTTTATTTACATATTATTTAATTTCTTCTACATTCTAAAGTTAATTCTTGTTTTTTTACACTTGGTTTATTACCGTAAAATCAATAATATGCAACTACATTCTGACTGTAAGTCTTGTCCTTTAGGTGTGTCATATGTGGCATTTTTCTATCAAATTTCTGTGGCATTTTGTAAAAACAGACATTTCAAAATACATCAAAAACTACAAAAAATCTACTGTTTGAAAGAATATTTATTTTTATTGTCTTTTCTAATGTTTATATATACATAAATTCACAAACTTTATCACAAAAGTTTTGATAAGAGCAGTTGGCCACATCCAGTAAAATAATTGGCTCTCTATGGCCCTCTGCTGGTCAAAACTATTTCTTTCCTAAACTGTAATAATTTTAGGTTTATCTCTAACCAACAGATGGCAGAATTCTACACCTAACACCTAGATCAATATCCAGAAACAACTTAAATTAAATTTAGATCATCATTTAAGTGATTTTTTCATGAAAATGTAATATTTAACATGCAAGCTAATGGTGTAGTTGAGGATTTTTGTGGTAAATAGGTAAAAATGTACTTCATATCTCCCAAAACACAGCTTTAATGTATAGATGAGAAGTAAACAAAAAAA
>NW_015636554.1:40129-55447 GCF_001515625.1 Sinocyclocheilus rhinocerous
TTTTTTTTATTGGTCTTATGAAGTATTCTAATTTGTTGAGATAGTGAATTGGTGGGTTTTTGTTAAATGTGAGCCAAAATCATCACAATTAAAAGAACCAAAGACTTAAACTACTTCAGTCTGTGTGCATTGAATTACACGAGTTTCACAATTTGAGTTGAATTACTGAAATAAATGAACTTTTCCACGACATTCTAATTTATTGAGATGCACCTGTATATACATAAAGTCACAAAATGTATAACAAAAGTTGTGATAAGAGCAGTTGGCCACATCCAGTAAAATGAATGGCTCTCTATGGCCCTCTGCTGGTCAAAACTATTTCTTTCCTAAACTGTAATAATTTTAGGTTTATCTCTAACCAACAGATGGCAGAATTCTACACCTAACACCTAGATCAATATCCAGAAACAACTTAAATTAAATTTAGATCATCATTTAAGTGATTTTTTCATAAAAATGTAATATTTCACATGCAAGCTAATGGTGTAGTTGCGGAATTCTGTGGTAAATAGGAACAAAAGTACTTCATATCTCCCAAAACACAGCATTAATGTATAGATGAGAAGTAAACAAAAAAAAATCATATATTATTTGTATGATTAAAAATGTATATATTTTTTACAATTACTCTTTCAATTTTGGGGTCATATTGACCCCAAAGACCATAAGTGTAAACATTAAACGAGGACCATTTGAGGGTTAATAGTATGCTATTGCACACATAGACTCTGTTTCAGAGGAATAGAGACAATAACCTAAATGAAATCTCTCTTACTGTCTTTTCCACCAGCAGACATGAGTTCAAAGAGACCCAGGAGCAAAGAGGCCAGTAAAATCAAGGAAAAAGGTAAAAATATTCCATCCAAATCAAGAAAAAAACCCATTGTATTATTATTAATACTGTTATCACTATTTATAGTGTTAATCCTAACCTAACACTAAATCATTGTTCAGTGTTCAAAGCATCTTCCAATTTCTAACATCTTAAATTTTTTGCAGATTTGCAAAAAAAAAAATCCCTCTCCAGATGTAGGTGCATCAGAACCTGGTAAGTGTCTCATATCGCTCTTATAGGGTCATATTTAGCGCTTTTTGTAGCATTTTATTTTATTGTCTCTGAAGACCACTTACATGGTCGATTGGGGTCTCTTGTACCAAAATCAGTCCTAATCAGATTCTCTGAGTTGTTTCCAGCATGAATCCACTTGTTCTTTTCCATTTATCCAGGAGCTGTTATCAGATTAAAGATACTGAGATACAAACGACATGTCTGGAGGCACGTAGCCAAGACCTCCTTTCTCTCGTCTTTTGTTCTCGGAGTCCAGTTTCCCTACTTGTCCTACTCATACAACATACATACTTTTTAGTAGGCTACATATTAAGACAATACGGCAGTGCCAGGATTTGTTACTACATCATAAAAATGCATCTAGATACCCTTTTGTATTTTGTTTGTGTTTGCATTTAAGCGTTGACACATGGATAAAATCATTACCTGTCCTCTTCTGGCCAAAACAGGCTACTGCATGATAACAAACTGCTTCTACCAGTGAAATTAGGGCTTGTAATGTTATAAACTCTCATTAAAGTCTAACACGGCTTGTTCAATATCCCAGACAACTTCCTTTCAATGTTTTCTAAAGGGCACGTGTGTTCGGTTGGTAAAGAAAGCGCAATTATGTAATTATAGGGGCTATAAAACCATATGAGTTTGCAGTAAAGCGCCATCGGCTCCTCTGGATTAAATGACCTGAACGCTGTTGCTCGTATCAGATGTTACCGGCTACAACATGTTCAGCTGGTTCCTGTTGAGAGAGATTGTGCTGATGATGTCTGGATTTCCCTCAGGTGTTCAAACCTGTGAAGCCACACACAGAACATAACATGCACACACACTTTGACATGAATAGGAATAGTTCACCCAAAAATGTTCACACTGCTTATTTTGTCATTGTTGAATCTTGACAGTTCCAGTCACCATTCATTATCATTGTATGCTGTATGTACTTAATCTAAAAGCCGGGTCTCTCCTCCATTGGGAGTCTCTTAGATGTCAGTTCAGGTTCAGTTACGTCACAGATAGCGCTCTGAAGGGAAGCTGATATCTCTGTTTGTATAACACACTCATTCAAGAGCACATCTGTCAGTAAAACACTGGACAAAACAGCTGAGAGCTTTTGGTTGTGTCACACCTGTAAGACAAAATAAGGGAAAATCCTCAATGCAAGATGCTGGAAATGTACTAAATAATTTTGTGAAGTACAGTACTTAATCTCCCAATAATGTATTTGTCTCTTAGCCTTAAAAAGAATGAAAAGTCTCAAATTACATCACTTTAATTTGAGCACTGAGATTAAACGAAGAGCAACTGGAGAATTTTACTGATTCTCCACCTAGTAACCACCCACAACACTCTAGCAACTGAACTGTATAGCAACCCCCTGGCAACGACCCACAACACTCTAGAGACTGCATAGCAACCCCCTGGCAACGACCCATAACACTCTAGAGACTGCATAGCAACCCCCTGGCAACGACCCACAACACTTTAGAGATTGCATAGCAACCCCTGGCAACCACGCAAAACACTTGATTGGCTGCACAGAAACCCCCTGGCAAACACCACAACACTCTAGCAACAAAATCAACAAAACTATAAGCAACTAAACTATATAGCAACCCGCTGGCAACCACCCACAACACTTTAGCGGCTGCATAGTAACCCCCTACAACACTCTAGCAACTGAATAGGAACCCCCTAGCAACCACCCACAATACTCTAGTGACTGCATAGCAGGCGCAGGCAACAATCCACAACACTCTAGGAACCGAACTGTATAGCAACCCCCTGGCAACCACCACAACACTTTTGGACTAAATAGCAACTCCCTGGCAACCTAGCAACTGTTTAACAACTCTTGACTGCATAACAAGCTCTGGCAACCAGCCACAACACTCTAGCAACTGAATAGCACCCCCTAGCAACAACCTACAACATTCTAGCAAGTACATAACAACCCCCTGGCAACCATCCACAACATTCTAGCAACTGCATAGCAACCCCCTGGCAACCACCCACAACACTCTAGTGACTGCACAGCAATCCCCTGACAACTATCCACAATATTCTAGCAATTGCATAGCAACCTCCAGGCAACCACTCAAAGTGTATATTCAGTATTATAGATACCTGATCGCAGTGACTCCACCCCCCACAGGCCATCCCGACTACATCTTCCCACTGGTCCTGACCTCTGCCACACAGGAGCTGTTTGGTTGCCGGGAAGATGAGGATGTAACTGGAAAAAAACCTTACAAGCTGCTGAAAAAAGAAGACATCGTACAGGACATGAAAACCAGAGCGTCCGTGTCTGACTTCAGCCCCATCAAACAATTAGTGCTGGTGAGATTCAGAAACACATTCTGAACCCATTCATGAGCTGAAGAAGATCCGAACCTCGGCAGATGGAGCTGTTTTAGAGTAGCCTAGTGGTTAAAGATCTGGTTCAGAAGGTTGAGACCCTGAAAGGAATTCTATTCGTTTTCTGCAGGACTACCCTGAAGATGAACTTCTGCTGGTGTTCGACAGAGACTTCACATACGGACAGAGCTTCTATCTGGTGCTCACAGTAGAGGCCAAAGAGAACATACTGAAGGTGAGAAAACAGGACGGACTGACAGACGGATGGACGGATGGATGGATGGATGGTTGGATAGATAGATAGACAAATATATGGACAGACAGACAGACAGACAGACAGACAGACCGGGACAAGAGCTTCAGCATCAGAGAGATTGAGAGACACACGGCCATTCAGGCCTCCAGCGACACCAAACACTCGTCCACTCAGACACTGTGGTACAAACACCTCAAGACATTCACATTGTCTCAACTCTCTCTGAAGTTTGTTCTGAAAGTTTAGTTAGCAGACGGAACATATTTACATCCCATGATGCATCTGTTACAGGAAGTACCCAAAGAACATGTGGACGCAGCCCTGAGGAGAAAGAACATCACCTGCGATCAGAAAACCTGAAGAACTTCATCACATCTGTGCTGATAAGGTAGGACGAGGTGAACGTGACATCTCTGTGGTCCCACAACTCACTTCATTAGACCAACACAACTGTTTTCTTCCTCCGTTAGCATGCCATGCTGTGTTAATGTATTCTGAACTCACCTGATGTCTCGCAGGTTTGAAATCTCCCTTCAGCAGAATCGCATCACAGATGTTTTCTGTGATGACTGGACGGTGCTGTGTGAGGACAACGGTGCACTGACACAGAAAACTGAGACGCAGCTGAAGGAATATCAGTCCTTCATGGACCTTCAGTTTAGCAAAGAGAAAACCATCAGCCACATTCACTGGCATCCCACCATCAGCAGTCAGCACGAGCTTCACTGTGAACAAATTAGGATTAATGAGTAAATTTAGTAGTGAAAAATAAAATAATAAAATAAAATGATCCAGAGTGCAAAATAAAATACAATGAATAACATAGCCATAGTGCAAAACAAAAAAATTAAATAAACAAAGTGAACAAACAACACATTTAACAAAAGTTGGGAAAGAACCATTGCACTTAAACTTAAAAGATAAAAACTGACGAATGCATGAATGATTGTGTGTCTATCTGGATTTTATGTGCAATCAAATGTGATCAATTTGCACTACATTTTTATTATTGTGCATAATAAATGTGTGTCTCAGGTGTGATCGCTGTGGCAATGACAGAGAGACTTTCTCTTGAAGAACGGATCGATAACTCCACTAAACTCCTTTTAAACCCGTCCTATATTCTCTTCTGGAACTTCACTGACCCTATAAATCCACAAGTAATCATCGTCATTATAAAATTCACCAGTATATATTAAGTATACTAGAGTACCAGTGAAATGCATACTGTACAGTAAATAAATAGCATGCAAAGTATAAAATACAAACTGATAGCTTTCAAAACAGTAATATGCTACACTGCTCACATGACCTCATTAAGTTTTGTTTAATTCAGTATGTGGCATCCAATTATCATGAATATAAATATCATGATCAGCGTAAATAAAAACTTTCTATTGTGTGTCTCTTTAAATAGAAGCAGAAACCCAACACACCCGAATAAAGTTTCAGTATTTCAGCAGATGATTTTTGCATGAGGCTCCAATAAAGCTGATGTGAGATTCATTGTAGAAGGTGAAATCTGAGTACGGTACGTTCTGCAGACGAGCTGTTTTGACCTGAATCCGTCTGTCCACTGTTCGCTGGCGGATGCATGAACGGCCAGGTGCAGAATTAGCTTAGAAAAATTCTCTTTTCTTTCTCAGGCTCTTCTTTAAACTGTTCATCCTTTCATTCTTTACTTTTTTATTGTTAATTTTGTCTCTTGCGCATCTGTGTGATTATTTTTAAGGTAAGACACTACAGGTGAACAGGGTGAAAAATGTTAACTAATAGATATTACCATACAACCCCAGCTGATTAATCACAGTACATTAAGACAATTCTTTTGTGTATTTTCTGAATTTTTTTTCTCTTAAATCTGCAAAATGAGGCATAGTCTATTTAAATATGCAGTTATTTGTATAAAATGTATTGCTGTCAAACGATTAATTGCGATTAATCGCATCCAAAATAAAAGTTTTTGTTTACATAACGTATGTGTACTGTGTATATTTATTATGTATATATAAATACACACACATACAGTATATATTTAGAAAATATCTACATGTATTTACATGTATATATTTATATTCATGTAATTTAATTTATATATAAATATATTTAATATATAAACATAACATATTTTTCTTAAATATATACATGCATGTGTCTATTTATATATACATAATAAATACACACAGTACACAAACATATATTATAATGGACCTTCAGTTTAGCAAAGAGAAAACCATCAGCCACATTCACTGGCATCCCACCATCAGCAGTCAGCACAAGCTTCACTGTGAACAAATTAGGATTAATGAGTAAATTTAGTAAAAGTAAAGAAGTAAACAAATAATAAATGAGTTTAGTAAATAATTAAATCAACAATAAAATAAAATAGCCATAGTGCAAAATAAAATAAAATAATTAAAATAAAAGTGTAAAATAATAAAATATAAAATAAAAAATAAAAAATAAATAAAATATCTATAGTGCAAAATCAAAAAAATAAGAAATCAGGAAGGGGGCCAACACTTTTTCACACCACTGTATGTGTGTGTACGGTGTATATTTATTTTGTATATATAAATACACACACACATACAGTATATATATTTAGAAAATATTTACATGTTTATATTTATATTCATATAATTTAATTTAAATATATATATATTTAATATATAAACATTACATATTTTCTTAAATATATACATGCATGTGTCTATTTATATATACATAATAAATACACACAGTACACAAACATATATTATGTAAACAAATACTTTTATTTTGGATGCGATTAATCGCGATTAATCATTTGACAGCACTAATAAAATTACATAAAATAGATCTGAACATTGGATAAAGCCAGGTTCAAAATTCTTGTTTGATTTTGTTGACATATTAAAATGAAAGGTTTTTATAGAAGGGATTTTTGATTCCTCTTTTCATCACTCCATAAATCAAAAAATACTGTCAACAGACCGGAAAAAAAAAATTTTCATCATGTTTTTAGGAATAAAATGTTATATAAATCAGTGTGAATGATATATGAAAAAACCCCTCAGTAAAAACCTTCAGAATACAGAGAGGAATAAAACTGTTAAGTTTGGTGTTTGTAAGTGCTGCTGAAGTGGAGAAAAAACTTTTACAAAAATGTATTGTAATTGAAATCTACAGACGCAAATTGATAAATACAATAAAATAAATACTTAAATGTCTATTTTGGATGTTTTTTTCCCCAGTAGTCTAAAAGATGACATGTTCTGGAAGCAAAAGAGCCCAAAATCTCAAAATTGACCAGTGCATGAAAAAAAACAATGGTTTTGTCTGTATTTTTTTTTTTTTTTAGCACTTTGATATCTAAACCTACCTTGCCTTACCATGCACTCTCAGCAGAAATGTTATTTCTTCTTTATTTCCTTTAAAAGGTCAAACTTCATCGTTTTTAAATGGTGTTCAATGGTTTAAAATCCTCATCTCTGGAAACACTTCCCCACGAAGGCCTAAAACATACCAAACACATTGTGTTCTGGTTATATTAATGTTTAATATAAGTCTACAGTATGTGCATCATCTATGACATGTTATCATACTGTAACACTTTTAACTCATTACATTAGCTTGTTTTCTGTTTACAGGTGGTATTATGGGATATCTCAGCACATGTGGAGAGACTGCAGGACACACGCAGCGACGGCAAAAATATTTCAGACAAACTAGTGAGTTACACACACACACACAGCAGTTGTGTGTTTAAACTAGCAGCTGTTCACAACCGGTCACATGACTCCTCATTTAATTAAGTGATGTTTAACTGATACCTTATACAAACACACTTATACAATTCCAGAAAATTAAACCTGTGGGTATTAAGAGAGTGTGTGTGTTTACAGCCGTTTACTTTGCCTGTACCACCATATTGTGTCCAGATGTGAGCTAAATGTGACAAAACCTGGCTTTCATGACATCCTCAAATGTAAAATGATGTATAAATAAAGATTATGTTAGTTTCTAGTCATTATTATTAGCTTTATGTAAAAACAATCCAATGTTATGATATGTGCTTATTCGGATACACTGTAAAAAATATTGCAATTGTAATGGTAAAAAACTGTAAAAATGCTAAGGTAAAAACCTGTTCATTGGTTACAGTAAGTTCCCTTTCTCTGTAATTGATCTAATGGGACATTTCATGTAATATTACAGTAAAATATTGTTAAATGTACAGTTTTTGGAAGTTAAAAAGTACAAGTCATCTAATAATATACAGTGGATTTTTTAAAGATGGTTGTCAGTATATTACAAAGGTAAAATATTTGGTATGTTAACATTTCAGTTAATGAAATATGTTTTTACTGTATATTTAAGTTCTGTAAATTCAAATATGTAAAGTTTACAGATTATGGTAATGTTCTTGCAACAACAGCTGCTGAATTTTACTGTAAATCTCAGATTTTTTCTCGCTTTTTATATTTTAAAGGTAAAATATTTGGTATGTTAACATATTTCAGTTAATGAAAAATGTTTTTACTGTAAATTTAAGTTCTGTAAATTCAAATAAGTAAAGTTTACAGATTATGGTAAAGTTCTTGCAACAACAGCTGCCGACTTTTACTGTAAATCTCAGAATTTTTCTCGCTTTTTATATTTTAAAGGTAAAATATTTGGTATATTAACATATTTCAGTTAATTAAAAAAATTTTTTACTGTAAATTTAAGTTATGTAAATTCAAATAAGTAAAGTTTACAGATTATGGTAAAGTTCTTGCAACAACAGCTGCCGACTTTTACTGTAAATCTCAGATTTTTTCTCGCTTTTTATATTTTAAAGGTAAAATATTTGGTATGTTAACATGTTTCAGTTAATGAAAAATGTTTTTTACTGTAAATTTAAGTTATGTAAATTCAAATATGTAAAATTTACAGATTATGGTAAAGTTCTTGCAACAACAGCTGCCGACTTTTACTGTAAATCTCAGAATTTTTCTCGGTATATTACCATGTTTCAGTTTATGAAATACTCTATTTCCCCCTGGAAATTTAAGATCTGTAAATTAAAATATGTAAAACTAAACTGTAAAAATATAGTAAAGTTCTGGCAACCACAGCTGCCCATTTTTACTCTAAATTTCACAAATTATTATTCCAGGACAAAAACAATGTGACTCCAGTGGTGCGGTAGTGTGGTGTATCTGGGATAGACAACGGACACAAAGCTCCGATCACAGACATCCAGTGGCTGCTGGAAACCTTTGAGGTACACAAGGGGTTAACTGTTACTGTAGCTTTAAGAGTTCAACATTGAATTAAATTGGCCATGGACACACTGAAATATTAATGTTCATTAATTTCTCACTCAGTTGTCCAAATTAGGGATCCCAGTGGAAAATCCGAGTTGTATCTCTGTTCAGCTGATCACATGCGCTCCTATTGGTGTTCCCAATACCTCAACCTGACCTGGAAACCATTTATCCGAGTATGTACAGTGTGAAACCATGTGGCTAGACACTTAGCAACCAACAGCCAATCGCTGACTCATATTGACTTGCTTTGGATAGTAACGGAAACAGAGCGTCGCTTCAGCGTTTGAGGGGACAAATGTCAAATGGTGAAGAAAACACATCAAGTGGATTGAAGAAGAGACCGTTTTATTCTTATATAATCTGAAAAGTCCAAAGAAAAACTTGATAGTACAGTCGGCAATGTATAATATGAAGATGCGCAATGCTAGAGACATTATGTAAACAGGAATGGAAGCTTGTTACCGCCAAGGGATTAAAAAATAAAAAAGGTAATTGCACAATTCAGATTTTTTTTCTTGGAATTTTGAGTTTACATCTTGCAGTTGCAATTGCAATTGCAAAAAAAATAAGCAACAAAATGTTGTGACACAAAAATTTGCAATTACCTTTTTTATTTATTATTCCATGACAGAAACAAAAACAACTACATTGCAAGATAGAAAAGAAAAAAGTCAGAATTGTAAAGTGTAAACGTAGAATTCTGAGAAAAAATTGCGAGATGTAAACTTTGAATTCTGAGAACAAAGGTCAAAATTATGAGACGTAAACTTAGAATTTCGAGAAAAAAGTCAGAATTGCAAGATGTAAACAGAATTCTGGGGAAGAATTCTGAGGAAGAAAAGTCAGAATTGTGAGACATAAACTTAGAATTCTGAGAAAAAAGTCAGAATTGTAAAATGTAAACTTTGAATTCTGAGAATACAAATCAAAATTGAGACATTTTTTGAAAATGTTTTATTAAAAATTGTGAGATTTTTTTTCGAGAAAAAAGTCAGAATTGCAAGATGCAAACTCAGAATTCTGAGGAAAAAAGTAGAAATTGTGAGATATAAATTCAGAATTCTGAAAAAAAAAAAAAATCTCATCGCTTAAAAATAAACTTGCAATTATGGAAAAAAAAAAAAAAAACTGTCCAAATTATGAGATAAAAAAATTGAAATATTTTTTTATTCTGGGGCGGGAGGGGGGTTGAACAGAACTATGAGATGTCAGAATTCAGAGAGAAAAAAAAACGTCTGAATAATGAGATTAAAAATCGCAATTACCTTTTTATTTTATTGTTCTGTGGCAGACACTGACACTTCAAATATGTAAATAAGAACATTAGCCCAGGGTTTAGAAATGTACAGTGTGAAATTTATTGTTAACCGTAATTAAATAATGTGCAGTGTGAAGCGTGCAGCAAGATAACCCTGGATTGTGTCTGCCACAGGTCTCCTTACCAAAGATCGGCTCTAGCGGTGAATACAGTCCTCTGAAGTTCAGCTTGAGGGACAATACAGTCGACTATCCTACAGGTGAGACACCAGCACTGAAACACACACATGTATGTGGCTTGGTGAGACCTATAAAACACAGTGCAGTGATAATAATAATGCAGTCAGCATGATGCCTCTCTGTTAAATAAGCAACATTCACCATCACATCACTGACTCTACATCAGCTCATTACACAGAGACCAGGAGGTCCAGCTGATGAAGAGTTTCAGCATAATGTGTGCATCATATATTAAAGCAATAAGCCCCGTGAAGCCGTGGTTTACAGTGAATTTATAACAGCTAAGGGGCGTTGTTAGGCACGACGTGAAGCAGAGTTTAACCCCCTTAGCTGTTATAAATTCACTGTAAACCACGGCTTCACGGGGCTTATTGCTTTAATATATGATGCACACATTATGCTGAAACTCTTCATCAGCTGGACCTCCTGGTCTCTGTGTAATGAGCTGATGTAGAGTCAGTGATGTGATGGTGAATGTTGCTTATTTAACAGAGAGGCATCATGCTGACTGCATTATTATTATCACTGCACTGTGTTTTATAGGTCTCACCAAGCCACATACATGTGTGTGTTTCAGTGCTGGTGTCTCACCTGTAGGATAGTCGACTGTATTGTCCCTCAAGCTGAACTTCAGAGGACTGTATTCACCGCTAGAGCCGATCTTTGGTAAGGAGACCTGTGGCAGACACAATCCAGGGTTATCTTGCTGCACGCTTCACACTGCACATTATTTAATTACGGTTAACAATAAATTTCACACTGTACATTTCTAAACCCTGGGCTAATGTTCTTATTTACATATTTGAAGTGTCAGTGTCTGCCACAGAACAATAAAATAAAAAGGTAATTGCGATTTTTAATCTCATTATTCAGACGTTTTTTTTTCTCTCTGAATTCTGACATCTCATAGTTCTGTTCAACCCCCCTCCCGCCCCAGAATAAAAAAATATTTCAATTTTTTTATCTCATAATTTGGACAGTTTTTTTTTTTTTTTTCCATAATTGCAAGTTTATTTTTAAGCGATGAGATTTTTTTTTTTTTTCAGAATTCTGAATTTATATCTCACAATTTCTACTTTTTTCCTCAGAATTCTGAGTTTGCATCTTGCAATTCTGACTTTTTTCTCGAAAAAAAATCTCACAATTTTTAATAAAACATTTTCAAAAAATGTCTCAATTTTGATTTGTATTCTCAGAATTCAAAGTTTACATTTTACAATTCTGACTTTTTTCTCAGAATTCTAAGTTTATGTCTCACAATTCTGACTTTTCTTCCTCAGAATTCTTCCCCAGAATTCTGTTTACATCTTGCAATTCTGAGCATAAATATTTATTTTGCACAAAAAAAAAAAAATATATATATATATATATGTATATATTTGTGTGTGTTTGTCTCATAAATTATAACGCTGTTTTTCTCTTATATATACACGCAGCGCAAACAAAGTTCTGGGGGGAAAAAACTTAATGATCCTAAAAATACAAAATGAAACAATTACTAAAAAATATTAAATAATTTATTTGAAATAAATTACAAAAAAATAAAAAATTAAATTAAATAAAACGTTACTACAAAAAAATTTACTATTTAATTTAAAATAAATAAATAACGAATGTAATAAATAAATAACCAAAATAATAAACGAAATAAAATATTTTGTCTTAAAAAACTCAATGTTTTATTTCCTGCATGTCATGTGACATTAACATTAACCGACATCAAAGAATCGTGAGCATGCAGATGTGTTGTTAAATTATTAAAGTATTAACTTAAGATCTCAAGTAGACCACAATGAAATATTTTAGCTCAAATGGGTTTTGCTGACAAAAACGTTTGGGAAGAGCTGCATTAGAAGACAATGCATTACTGTGTGACTCCAAAAAATGTTACCATCCAACTGAAGGCCAAAGCCAATTTCTACTCACATCTCATGCACAGTGTTGATTAGATCCTGATTAGAGTTTCTCCTCGTATCGGTCTTCTCTTCAGGAGACAAACCTCCACAGAATGCGGAGCGTGAGGAAGGCTGTGGGTTCGTGCAGCTCCGGGTGCCTTCGGCCAAGCAGCAGAAAACTCTGGAGAACATCAGCACCAACCTGAAAGTGGGGACGGAGGTGAGATGCATGCAATGCATTTCAGTGACAGAACAGTCAGAAAACATTTTCCAGCTCTACTCTCTGAATGCATGAGACATATTCTTCTAAAACACATAAGCTGCTTGTAATATAATTGATTCTGACTTTTAGTATTTTTGCATATTGCTGTTCTGGCTGTGCTTGCATCTCTCTCAGGACGGTGAACTTGTTTACACCGATTGGAAAATGGAGAAGGACAACGACTCCGGACGTCTGCTGAGTAAGACACTAGAAAACAGCCGGACAACACATTTTTACACACATGCACGGATTTGAAAAATGAAAAGTAAATCACTTTATGTCAAATTTTTTTCTTCTATGAAATAGATGCAGCAGATAGATAAATATAGATGCAGCAAACACAATGTTCTGGAGTTCTGGAAAAAAATAAAACTTCATTATAAAATGTAAAACACTTACTAAAAAAGATGAAATATTTTATTAGACAAAGTAAAATTTAAATTAACTAATAATAAAAAACAAAACAAATTAAAATAAAAATAAAACGCTTACTAAAAAAGATTCAATAATTTATTTAAAATGAATTAAAATAAAGCAATAATTTGAAAATAGAAGCAGTCCAAATAAACCACTAAAAAGGTTCAATATTTTATTTGAAATACATAATTAAATATTTTAAAATAAAAACAATCAAAAACAGTAAAACTGTAAAAAAAAATTATAATTTAAAAAAAATAAATTCCAAATAAAATAAATGAATAATTTGACAAAAATTAAATAAAACAATAAAAACATTAAATATTTAATTTTAAATAAATAACAAATTTAAACGAATAAAGAAATACTTTAAACATAAAAACAAACAAAATAAAATCAAAATAAAACACTTACTAAAAAAGATTAAATAATTTATTTAAAATGAATTAAAATAAAGCAATCATTTGAAAATAAAAGCAGTCAAAATAAACCACTAAAAAGGTTCAATATTTTATTTGAAATACATAATTAAATATTTGTAAATAAAAACTATCAAAAACAGTAAAACTGTAAAAAAATAAAATAATTTTTTTTAAATAAATTCCAAAAAAATAAATGAATACTTTGACAAAAATTTAATAAAACAATAAAAACATTAAATATTTAATTTTAAATAAATAAAAAATTAAAACGAATAAAGAAATACTTTAAACATTAAAAAAATCTAAATAAAACAAAAAAATATGAAATATTTTATTTGAAATAAATGAACAAATTTAAACAAATACTTATTTAAAACCATCAAAATAAAATTCATAGTAAAAAGATGAAATATAAATACAATAAAGAAATAATAAAAAACAATCAAAATAAAACATTAGAGAAATGTGAACATGTTTAAATGTTAAATTATTGAAATATTAACCATTGTAGCCATTTAAGAAAATGTAATTTTGTTTTATGTTTAAATATTATTTGTTTTGTTTAATCTGTTAATTATGAAAGAAAACGGCGTAATTTGTAAATGTCATAAAGTAATGGAGTGGGCCAGACACAATTTTTGACCTCTTCATGTGTTTTGTTTTGTGGAAAGTCCTTTTTTTAAAGAATTTCGTTTTGTATAATTTGTATCTTATTTTTAATTATTGAATAAGATAAATTAGAAAAGGAACAGAATGCATCGTGGAATGAAGCGCGTGACCCACTACATTAGAGAAAAGGCCAAAACATTAACTATTTCTGTATTTTAAATATATATTATACATATTTGTGAGACAAAAACAGCATACAGACAAGATTGAACACCTGAAATCTCACTGTAGAAGCTTTGAGCATATAAAACAGCACTAAAGCCTTCGCTATCAATGAGGAAACCACACAATAATTATTATTCTGAGTGTATCTCAGACGCTGACGAGTGTGTAATGAGTCAATAAAACAGGACTTCAGACAAACACTGAGCTCTTAATCAAGCCTCTTACTAGGATTTCAGACACGCATTTTCATTTTTGTTCTGTAACTCTTGTTGCATTGATCCTTTCTGATACAATTTTGATACAATTTGCTTGTTGCTTAGTAACATATAGTGTTATATTAACATAAGCATTTGGCAGTTGCTTTTATACATTGCATTCAAACTATATATTTTTTTTCAATTCGATGCATTCCCTGGGAATCGAACCCAAGACCTTTGCTTTGCTAAAATAACATAAAAACTATTTCAAACTGTAGCACTCCTAAAACGCCTCGTTCTAACACACCCCCACATATCTACATCACTCTGTGGGAAGATTTGCATAACGCCGATTTTTTTTTCAATTCGATGCATTCCCTGGGAATCGAACCCAAGACCTTTGCTTTGCTAAAATAACATTAAAACTATTTCAAACTGTAGCAAGTTGCCTTTCTGTTTGCCATCTACATCAACGATTGCCAAACGTTTTTGTTAGTCAAAGCAGTTGGAGTTAAAGGGGTCATATGATGCGATTTCAAGTTTTCCTTTCTCTTTGGAGTGTTACAAGCTCTTGGTGCATAAAGAAGATCTGTAAAGTTGCAAAGACTAAAGTCTCAAATCCAAAGAGATATTCTTTACAAAAGTTAAGAGTCAGCCACACCTACCTAAAACGCCTCGTTCTAACACGCCCCCACATATCTACGTCAAAATGTGGAAATATTAGCATAATGCCGCCCAAACGTGCACGCAAAGAAAGAAGGCGTGGTTTCAGAAACAGCAGTAGTGTTGATGCAGCCATGTCAGGGAGACGCTGTGT
>NW_015636554.1:56973-72977 GCF_001515625.1 Sinocyclocheilus rhinocerous
CCTTAAACCGCATAAACACATTTCATTACACCAAATACACAACATAATATTCTTTTTAGCAGCATCATATGACCCCTTTAAAATATTTATAAGTCCCCCTGAGATTTTAAGTTAGTATTTCAATATAACAATATATATATATATATATATATTTGCAATTTAACAACATATCAATGAGGAAACCACACAATAATTATTATTCTGAGTGTATCTCAGACGCTGACGAGTGTGTAATGAGTCAATAAAACAGGACTTCAGACAAACACTGAGCTCTTAATCAAGCCTCTTACTAGGATTTCAGACACGCATTTTCATTTTTGTTCTGTAACTCTTGTTGCATTGATCCTTTCTGATACAATTTTGATACAATTTGCTTGTTGCTTAGTAACATATAGTGTTATATTAACATAAGCATTTGGCAGTTGCTTTTATACATTGCATTCAAACTATAATTTTTTTTTCAATTCGATGCATTCCCTGGGAATCGAACCCAAGACCTTTGCTTTGCTAAAATAACATTAAAACTATTTCAAACTGTAGCAAGTTGCCTTTCTGTTTGCCATCTACATCAACGATTGCCAAACGTTTTTGTTAGTCAAAGCAGTTGGAGTTAAAGGGGTCATATGATGCGATTTCAAGTTTTCCTTTCTCTTTGGAGTGTTATTTAACAACACATTTGCACGTTCACGGTTTTCTGATGTCAAGTAATGTTCACTTGACATGCAGGTCAACAAACAAAATATTTAATATTTTTTTGTACATTTTTTTCTTTTTATTAAAATTAATTACAAAAATAATAAGAAATAATACAACAATAAAAGCAATCAAAACAAAACAGTTAGTAAAAAAGATGGACTGTTTGAAATAAATTAAAATTAAAATAAATAATTTTAAAATAAAAACAATCAAAATAAAACAATTACTAAAAAGATGAAATGTTTTATTTGAAATAAGTTAAAATTAAAATAAATGGCTTTAACATAAAAAAAACAAAATATACCACTTACTAAAACATTAAATATTAAAATAAATCAAAATAAATAATATGATTAAATAATTAAATGAAATTAATCCAAATAAAAATTAATTAAAAGATTAAATATTTTATTTGAAGTAAGTTTAAGTTAAAATAAATTGTTTTAACATAAAACAACCAAGTAAAACAATTACTAAAAATAAAAATATTAAATATTTTATTTAAAATAACGAAAAATAAAATAATTAAACCATTAAAAAAAAAATTTTTAATTTAATTATTAGCTCATCAGACACAGTGCATACAAATATTAGGTAAAACTTTAAATTATATTGCACTATTTTTATCAATGCATCTCATTATTGAAATATATTAATAAACAACATTTCAGTCAACTCGATTTTTGAGCTGATCTTCTCGCAGTGCATTCTGGGATTGCAGTCTCTGTAGTTTTCCATTAAAAGGATAGTTCACCCAAAACTGATCATTCGGTCATCATTTAATCATTCTCATGTCCTTTCAAACCTGTATGACTGACTTTCTTCTGTGACACATAACAGAAGATATTTTGAGTTTTTGTCCATACAGTGAAAGTCAATGGGGTTCAATACTGTTTAGACCACAGCGTTCCTCAAACATTATTTATGTTGCACAGAAGAATGCCAGTCATACAGGTTTAGAACAACATGATCAATTTTGGGTCACTATCACTTGCAGAATGTGTGTTTCAGACCTTATTGGGTTTATTTTTGATATGATTATGAAATGTATTGTGCATAAGTTGAGTTTTTAGTGTGTGTTTTCTGTCAGGTGCTAAACCCATCCATCGGTTCCTCTTACACGACACTCTGGTCAACACTGTCAGCCGCTCTCCGTTTTTCAAGGACATCATCCTGATGGTTGGCAGCTTCAGCCGCTGGAAGGAAGGGGTCACGATGAGGTCACGGCAGAATCACATGCGCACAAACTCAAATCAGCTGAAATCAAAGAAAAAACACACCTGTGTTCTATATAAACACCTGAAACAATTCATCTTCATCTTCTTCACCAACCGCCGATGAAGATGAAGTTTAACTGATTGTTAATTGAGGTGTTTATATATTCATGAAATTATTATTGTTATTATTATTACACTAGCAATGATCTTCTTATAGAGCCTTTAACATATCATCAATATTTTAAGTTAAAATTTATATGAATTTATGAATTTCTTTTTTTGACCACCAAGTTCAATAAAAAAAATAAATAAAAAGTTTTTGTTTCCACACAAATTATTTGGCTGTTTTCCCTGTATATAAACGTATACACATTGCAAACACAAAGTTCTGGAGCTCTGGAAAGAAAAAAAAATCATCATGAAATTTAATTTAAAACAACTTATTCTAAAATAAAAACAATCACAATAAATAAATAAAATAAAATGTAAAAAAAAGAGTAAATATTTTATTTTTTATTTTCATTATATTATTTGTTTATTTTAATAAATTAAAACAAATAATTTTACCATAAAAAATAAAACAATATGAAATACTGTATTTTAAAAAAAATGAAATAAATACTTTTAAAATAAAAACGACCAAAATAAAACACAAAATGAAACAATATGAAATATTGTAATTGAAAGAAATAAAAAAATTAAAATAAATACTTTTAAAATAAACGATCAAAATAAAACGCAAACTAAAAATAAAACAAAATAAAAATTTTATTTTAAATACAAAATAAAATAAAAACAATCAAAATATATCAATATGAGATTGTATTTGAAATAAATAAAAATATATATATAAATGAATAGTTTTAAAATAAAAACTAATCAAAATAAAATGTAGTAAAAAGATGAAATATATAACATGCAATAATTTTTTTTACCACTTTTAATAGCACATAATTTAATATCCATAATAACGCTTCCTCCAGTGAAAAAGTGCATCTGCTGTTGTCTCTCACATCAAAATCCAGCCACATGTTTGTTTAGAGCTGTTTAAACGCTGCTTGATCTGTGCAGATTTCTCTCCTGATTCAGACCAGAACACTTTTTCACTGGAGGAAGCGTTATTATGGATTATGGACTCAATGGTATTTGAGTTAAAAACGTCTTAATGCTGGATTTGTTTCAGCTTTAGTCTTCTCCAGATGTTAACTGATGGACTGGAGTGCTGTGGATTACTTGTGGATTATTGTGATGTTTTTATCAGCTGTTTGGACTCTCATTCTGACGGCACCCATTCACTGCAGAGCATCCATTGCTGAGACACTGATGCAATGCTACATTTCTCCAAACCTGATGAAGAGACAAACTCATCCTGATCTTGGATGGTCTGAGGATGAGGATTTTCAGCAAATGTTAATTTCTGGCTGAACTATTCATTTAATGGTCGAAATGAAGTATCTTATAAGGCTGTGAGCGTAATTGTGATGCCTAAAAATGTCGTCTAGGTAGTGTTTGGAACAGAGCTACATGTATAGCAGTGCTGTATGTTCCCTGCAGATGCAGATTGTGAGGAAGTACTTCGAGAAGGAAGAGGAACGGCTGGAGTATTTAGAGAAACGTCAGATCAAACACGAGAAGGAAAAGAAAGAGATGGAAGCCGAACAAAAGAGGAAGAAGACGGTGAGAGAGGAAACACTCGTTTAAAGGAACATTTACCAGGGTTATTATAGTTAACTAAAACCAAAACCATAAAAGAATCCATTTTTATTACTTGACATAAAAAAATGTTGACTGAAATTGAATATATTATATTTTAGCTAGCTGTATATGAAAACAATTGAAGTCTAGGCCATGTCCCCATTCAGATAGCAGAGTAAATGTGTGTGTGTGTGTGTGTGCGTGTGAGTGCGTGTTGCGTGCGTGTGCGAGTGCGTGTGTATGTGTGTGTGTGTGTATGTGTGTGCGTGTGTGCGAGTGTGTGTGGGTGTGTGTGTTTAAGCTGACAGCAAACAGATGAAACCAAGCTGGAATGTGTGTTTGAGTGATTCCAGATCCGCTCAGGCTTGCTGAATATATATTTACTAAATATGAAAGTATGCTGCCATCTGTCTCTCTGAGGGTCTGAAACACAGCTGTTTGTGTTTCACACCCCACTGATGCCTGCGAACACATGATGCTGGAGGCTTTCTGGAGGGATTTCAAGACAAACACTTCATGTTTCTGATGTAAGGCAAGACGCTACAGGCAAAAGCAGTGTTTTTCAGGCTCTGGTCAATTTTGAGATTTTGGGCTATTGGCTTTTCATAAACATGTTGTTTCAGACTAGTGAAAAGAAAACATCCAAAATACACATTTAAGTGTTTATTTTATTGCACTTTATCTGTAGATTTCAATTACAATCCATAACTTTAAAAGATTTTCCTCCACTTCAGCAGCACTTACAAACACCAAACTTAGCAGTTTTATTCCTCTCTATATTCTGAAGGTTTTTACTGAGGGGTTTGTTCATATATCATTCATACTGATTTATACAACATTTTATCCTAAAAACAAGGCGGAAATGTATTTTTCCTCACTGTTGACAGTATTTTCTGATTTATGGAGTGATAAAAAGAGATATCCAAAATTCTCTCTATAAAAATCTTTAACTCTAATATGTCAACAAAGTCAAACAAGAATTTTGAACCTGGCTTTATCCAGCGTTCAGATTTATCTTCTGGAAATGTATTCAAATGAGTGCATATTTAATTATATAATGCATAATTTGCAAATTTAAACATAATTTCCATAAAACTTGTAATACAAATACAAAACTTGTAATACACTGTAAAAATGATGTTCTTCCTCAGTATTTTTGACTAATTTCTCAATACAAATATCTAAACATTCTTAAAATCAAGATACGTTTACTTGTGATGCAAAATGACATACAATATTAAGTCTTGTTTTCTGAAAAAAATATAACAAAATTAAGTAAGCTTATGCATAAAACAAGCAAAATACCTGCAAAAGGGGTCAGAAAATTTAAATTAATTGATATTATTTTTATTATTAGAACTCTTTTGATATATTTTTTTCAGAAAACAAAACGTAATCTTGCGTCATTTTGTCTGTCAAAAAAATAAAATAAAAATAAAATAAAATCCTGATTTAAGAATGTTAAAAAAATTATTCTGGTAAACAAGATAAAAATACTGAGTAAGAATTTATTTATTTACTTATTTTTGCAGTGCAACACTTGATTTGATTGCTTGTCTGAATGCTCTGATGACTTTGGTCCATATCAAAAGTGGTAGTTTGAAATGCCTTTTTGTGTTTGATTACTTGTGTGATTTGTTGTTGTTCATCAGGAGCCGGTGATGCCACTGAAACAGGAAGAGGAACTGGAGGCAGAAGCGCTGAAGGAATACGAACAGTTTCTGGCTCTGGAAAAGGTCATTTTGAAGAACATGGGCCTCCTGACCGAAACGGAGGACAGATCAGACCTGTAACACATCAGAAACATCATCATCACAATCTAGAACTTACCAGATGTTCTAATAACAAGAGTTCTGCCTTAACTCGTCATGCCATTAACACTGGTTAATGTAGTTCAGTTCTTGGGGTGGGGGGGTGGTCTAGCTCGAGTCATTCTGATTAGAATTATGTAAAAACATTCAGTGTTATTCAGCGTAAACTTGCTTTACAATCTAAATGGAACGCAAATGGAATTTTTAAAACTGCATTTGGAACAACATTCCTAATCTAATATCAATTTGAAATCAGATCAAATAAGAATCAGATTTAAACTTCACTTGTTTCTTATTGATTGGTTCCAAATTATGATGAGAATTCCGCTAGCAAAGCATTAGAATTCCTTTAGTATTTGACTACTGTTGCTAAACAGCTTTATAAGTTTTCTGAATGTAAAACATTAAAAACCCATTTTTTTAAGCAGGGCAGATGGTGTGTTTTGTTCCTGTAAGCTGCATGCGCTCTGACCTTGAAGATTGATTCTTCCTCCGGTTACTGGTCTGAGTTCATCTTCGTTTCCCCTCAGTGCCGTAATCAAACACGCTCTTAATTCAGCCGCTTCACCTCCGACAGCTAATCTATAACAGCTTATCTGCTTTCATACGCACACGTTCAGCCACGAATGTACAATATTGATCAAGTTCAGTCAGACTCGTATCGATTCAATAGATACTAAACTTCCTTTTTAAGCGGCGTACGTGACAAGAATTAATGTAAAGCAGGTTTGGTCGACATACAGTGACTTTCAGGAGAGCTTTATAAAATGCTAATTATGGCTTTCAAGCCAAATTCATAAAATGCATTTCTATGGGTAAGCATGAGGCAAAATAATGTTTTGGTGGCCCTAGAGTATTTTTATTTATCTACTAAAAGTACTGTTTATTGTCTACCATTTAAAAACATAGTACTGATGAAACATGAAAAGAGCAAATTTCTGTGTAACGTAATTACATTCCAGCATAAATTGCCCAACTTAACCAAATACAGTAATATGATTTGACATAATTTACACATAAATTCATTCTGAAATTCATTTAAACTCAGAATTGCGAAATATAAACTCGCGGTTCTGAGTAAAACGTCCTAATTGCAAGCAATAATTTGCACTTCTGACAGTTTACATCTCACAAGTTTGCATTTATATCTAACAATTCTGCAAGATGCAAACTCAGAATTCTGAGGTCACACCTTGCAAATCTGAGTTCATGTAAAGCAGTTTTGATCGACATACAGTGACTTTCAGGAGAACTTATAAAATGCAGTTCATTTATCCACTGAATCGAGTGCTGTTTATTGTCTACTATTTGAAAACATAGTACTAAAGAAACACGAGAAGAGCACATTTCTTTATAAATTAATTGCATTCTTGCATAAATTGTTCCATTGAACCAAATACAATCATTTCCGTAATGATTTTACATAATTTATACATAAATTAAATTCTGAAATTCCTTCAAACTCAGAATTCTGAGATATAAACTTTTTAGCAATTCTGAGAAAAAGTTCATAATTGTGAGATTATAAACTCAGAATTGAGAGATGAGAGAATTTATATCTCACAATTCTTACTTTTCTTTGAATTCTGAGTTTATATCTTGTAATTCTGAAAACTGTGAGATTTGCGAGAAAGATTTCTGAATTGTGAGATAAAAAGTCACAATTACCTTTTTTATTCTTTGCTGATATAAATTCACAATTCTGACGGTCCAAGTTTACATCTCACAATTTTGCATTTATATCTCACAATTCTGAGTTTAAATCTTGCAATTCTGAGAATAAAGTTCATAATTGCGAGATACAGACTCAGAATTGTGACAAAAATATCCAAATTGTGAGAGAAAAAGTTGCAATTTTTATTCTGTGGCAGAAACAGGCTTTCATAGTAAATGTTTCAAAAAGCAGTATATTAGTATTGCATCATATTGCATGAATGGCATTTTTCTCTCTGAAATAATTCCATTTTTAATCGAGTTTTGTAAACAAATGTTTGAACTCTTTGCAGATAATGAGTCAAGAAAGATAAATCATTTATAATTCATTCGTTGCATTGAAAATGACGGTCATATTGAGCGGATTGCTTTATGGGATACAGTTTTTTTAAGATTCCGCACATATTGGCAGTTGTCTTAATTTGTGTGCAATTACACTAATTCACAAGCTCAAGTTAATCTTGCATTTTATGTGTTGCATGAAGCCGCACGTCTTTATGAACTAAACAATCACATCTTCTGTTCTGCCTCTGTAACTCATTATCCAGCTGCATTAGACGTCTATCTCAACGTTTTCTTTCTTTAATCTGTTCCTGTTGGGCAAACAAAGGCAGTTTTGACTAAATCTGGCTGTGTTTTAACAATGATAAAGTGTTTTTCTCCTTTAAGCTCTGTCTGATACTCTGATAGACGTGTAATTTTACAGCCGTTTACAGAAGTCTGCAGATTTTACGTTATAAACGTTAAACGTACAGTGACGACACCTGCATGATCACCTCTATGAAGCGCAGGCCAATCAAAGGTCATCTCTTCCAGGCAGCCAATCAGAAGGCTTTGCTTCACATCAAAGGGTCTTCGGGACGTGACTGGGCCAATCGCACGTCTGAACTGCAGCCAAACGCTGACAGACGCTCTGGATGTTTATCACAGAGAGCAGGTGTTGCTGAAGACACACATCTGCGCTGATGGAGAAATCAACCTACAAAATGACATTTACACAGCATACCTGCAGAAGAATGTAGGGAAAACAGGCTGGTAATCTCACATGCGTCTCATCATGGGTTTCAGAAGAGATCTCAACAATGTCTGTGTGATGGAAGCCTGTTTCTGCCAGGGGATAAAAAAAATTAAAGGTATTTCACAATTCTGACTCTTTCTTGCAATTCTGAGTTTATGTCTCACAATCAGAGAAAAGATCAGTAGCAGAAACAAAGTGTCAGAATTGTGAAAAAAGTCAAAATTCTGAGTTTAAAAAGTCAGAATTGTGCAGAAAAAAGACAGAAAAAGTCACAATTAACTTTCATTTCTTTTAATTCGGTGGAAGAAACAAAAAGTCAGAATTCTGAGTTTATATCTCACAATTCTGCCTTTTGTCCTCGAAAATGCAAGATATAAACTTGCAGCTTTGAAAAAAAAAAAATCACAAATTACCCTTTTTATTTTTTTATTCCATGGTCGGAAACAAACAAAAAAAAAAAGTCAGAATTCTGAGGCTATATCTTTCTTTATATATCTTTTTTTTATATCTTTACCTCAGGAATGAGAGAAAAAATTAGAATTTTAAGATATAAAGTCAGAATTGTGCAATGTAAACTTGAAATTTTGAGAAAAAAAAAAAAAGTCAGAATTGTGAGATAAATAGTTGCAATTACCTTCTTTATTTTTTTCCCGTGCCGGAAAAGTCAGAATAATGGGATGTAAACTCAGAATTCTGAGAAAAAAGCCAGAGTTGTAAACAGACATGTAAACAGAATTTTGAGAAAAATAAAAGTCAGAATTGCATAATATATAAAAAGTTGCAATTACCTTTTTTTTATGCTGTGGCGGAAACAAAAAGTCAGAATTGAGATACAAAGTCGTCAAGATATCAAAGTCTGCAATCAAAACATAAACATTTCTCATTAAATGATTTGAGCTGCTGTGTACATTCATTTAATAGCTCTACTCTACTGTCAAATACTGATGAGTTTGTATCCTTGGACTTCTGAGTATGATGCATTTACAAATAAAATGATCAAAAGGTGGGGCTGTTGTCATGGTGTTGTATGTTACCATGGTTACCATGGAGGCGGTAGATTGCTCTTTTAATTTAAAGTGAAATTTTACCCACTCAGTATGTGTTTAGGGGCGTCCATCAAAAGAAAAATAAACGTCAGCAATTTTAAGTTATTGTTTTATTATTTATTTTTTAAAGTTCTGCCTAACTATTATTAAATATTATCACGTTCTGTGACTGTGGGTTATACCATTACATAGATCCAACAATATATATATATATATATATATATTTATTTAAGGCTGATCTACAGGCCAAATACTACAAGGTAGCTGACGAACATTTAAATATGCACAAACTGAAGTGTACGTAATCGAAAATACATATTCCAAATATATTCATACATACATGTGTCTGTCAAATACTGATGAGTTTGTATCCCTGGACTTCTGAGTATGATGCATTTACAAATAAAATGATCAAAAGGTGGGGCTGTTGTCATGGTGTTGTATGTTACCATGGTTACCATGGAGGCGGTAGATTGCTCTTTTAATTTAAAGTGAAATTTTACCCACTCAGTATGTGTTTAGGGGCGTCCATCAAAAGAAAAATAAACGTCAGCAATTTTAAGTTATTGTTTTATTTATTTTTTAAAGTTCTGCCTAACTATTATTAAATATTATTTTACTACTTACTACAAGCATATTCATCTTCAGCTGTCCATAGCTTGTTTAGGGGGACGTCTGAAGTATTTTTACAAAGAAAACAGCTCAAACAGTCATGGTTTTAATCTAATACGACCACAACCTCAACTAGACCAGCAGTGTTAGTCGCTCCCTGAATGGAAGGGGTGTTGGGTGTCCGATACTGCTCTTGGAGAGCCACCTTCAAGCAAAATTTATCTTCAACACATCTGCCTGAAAGTTAAAAGACAGTAGTTAAAGACCTTGATTAGAGCTGGAGCTGAAGGTGGCCTTCCAGGAACAGGACTAGACATCCCTTGTTTAGGGTGTAAGGGTTAGGATAGGGTTAGGGTTAGGATATAACATTCAGAGTTTAGGGAGTAAGGTGCAGGGATCTCAAACTACTGGGTAACAACACCTCACTAGGTAATCTGTGTTCGTGACACCTGATGCAGGGTTCAGGGTCGTAGAGTTGGGGTTATAGTAGTGTGCTCAATCCCACTCCTAGTGATCCACCCTCCTCTTTAAGCGAACCACAAGTTCTTGATTAGCTGGTTTAAGTGTGTTTGGAGGTTACAGGAAGTTAGATCTGCAGAAGCAGGAACGAACTCCCCTGGTAAGGGTCTAAGGTTTAGGTCATTTGCATTCGAGACCCCTGATGTAGGGTTCAGGGTCATAGGGTTTGGGTTAGGGTACTTAATCCCGCTCTTGGTGATCTACCCTCCTCTTTAAGTGACGCTCAAGACCTTAATTAGCTGGTTCAAGGGTGTTTGGAGGGTTGGAACTGAAAACTACATTAAGCTGTAACTCCAGGAGCGGGAACAACCCGCCCCCCCCCCGGTTAGGGTGTGAGGTTTAGGATAGGGTTAAGATTGAACATTCAGAGGTTAGGGAGTAGGATGCAGGGATCTCAAACTACATGATAACACTGGGTAATTTGTGTTCGAGACCCCTGATGTAGGGTTTAGGGTTGTTGGGTTGGGGTGCTCAATTCCGCTCTTAGTGATCTACCCTCCTCTTTAAGCGAATCCCAAGACATTGATTAGCTGGTTTAAGTGTGTTTGGAGGTTACAGGAAGCTGGATCTGCAGGAGCAGGAACGAACCCCTCGTAAGAGTGTAAGGTTTAGAATAGGGTTAAAGGATTAGTTCACTCCAGAATAAAAATTTCTGGATAATTTACTCACCACTATGTCGCCCAAGATGTTCATGTCTTTCTTTCTTCAGTCGAAAAGAAATTAAGGTTTTTGAGGAAAACGTTCCAGGATTTTTCTCCATATAATGGACTTCAATGGGGATCAATGGGTTGAATGTCCAAATTGCAGCTTCAGTGCAGCTTCAAAGGGCTCTACACGATCCTAGCCTAGGAATAAGGGTCTTCTCTAGCGAAACCATCAGTCATTTAAAAAAAAACAAAAAAACATTTATATATGTTCTATATAAATGTATATAGGGCTCTACACGATCCCAGCCAAGGAATAAGAGTCTTATCTAGAGAAACCATTGCTCATTTTCTAAAAAAAAAAAACCCACAAATGCTCGTCTTGCACTAGATCTGCATCCATGACTTCATGCATTACATAGACACGTTGGAAAGGTCACACGTGACGTAGGCGAACCGGAGTACACATACGAAGAACTTGCCACGTGTGACCTTTCCAACGTTATTACATAACGCGTGAAGTTGTAGATGCGCATCGCAGAGCTAGTGCAAGATGAGCATTTGTGGTTAAAAAGTATATAAATGTTTTTTTTTTTTTTAGGAAATGACTGATGGTTTCGCTAGATAAGACCTATTCTTATTCCTAGGCTAGGATCGTGTAGATCCATTTGAAGCTGCACTAAAGCTGCAATTTGGACCTTCAACCCGCTGATCCCCATTGAAGTCCATTATATGGAGAAAAATCCTGGAAAGTTTTCCTCCAAAACCTTAATTTCTTTTCGACGGAAGAAAGAAAGACATAAACATCTTGGATGACATGGGGGTGAGCAAATTATCA
This sequence comes from Sinocyclocheilus rhinocerous, assembly GCF_001515625.1. Taxonomy (NCBI): domain Eukaryota; kingdom Metazoa; phylum Chordata; class Actinopteri; order Cypriniformes; family Cyprinidae; genus Sinocyclocheilus; species Sinocyclocheilus rhinocerous. Next base: position 68,783 of record NW_015636554.1, read on the forward strand.
AGAAATTTTAATTAAGGAGTGATCTAATCCTTTAAGATATAACATTCAGAGTTTAGGGAGTATGTTGCAAGGATCTCAAACTACAAAGCAAACACCACCTCACTAGGTAATTTGCGTTTGAGACCCCTGATATAAGGTTCAGGGTCGTTGGGTTGGGATGCTTAATCCCGCTCCTGGTGATCTACCTTCCTCTTTAAACAAATCCCAAGACCTTGTTTAGCTTGTTCATGTGTGTTTAAAGGGTGAAGACTACAGGAAGCCGGATTTCCAGGATCAGGATCGAACACAGTGGGTGTGGGTGTTAGGTTTAGGATAGGGTTAAGATATAACATTCAGAGTTTAGGGAGTAAGGTGCAGGGATTTTAAACTACCAACTAACACCACCTCACTAGGTAATTTGTGTTCAAGTACCCTGATAGGGTTCAGGGTTGGGTGCTCAATTCCGCTCTTGGTGATCTACCTCCTCTTTAAGTGAATCCCAAGACCTTGATTATCTGGATTAAGTGTGTTTAATTAGAGCTAGAGATGAAGGTGGCTTTCCAGAAGCAGGATGGGACACCCCTTGTTTAGGGTCAGGATAGGGTTAGGGTTTGGATATAGCATTCAGAGTTTAGGGAGTCTAACACCATCTCCTCAATAGGTAATTTGCATTCAAGATCCCTGATGTAGTGTTCAGGGTCGTAGGGCTGGGGTTAGGGTAGGGTACTCAATCCTGCTTCTGTGATCTACCTCTTTAAGGGAACCCCAAGACCTTGATTATCTGGTGTTTGCAGGGTTGGAACTAAAGTGGAAGCTGGATCTCCATGAGCAGGACTGAGTACCCATGGTATAAGGATGTATCTATAGTACCTAGTTCTCCCACCATAAGGCTTCACACCTGTACCTGAACTGGCCGTGCCTAACAGCAGGCCCCATAAGTGCATTGGTTTTCATCATAATGTTTTGTACCTCCGTAGAAAGTAAAAAAGCTCTTGCCATCGTAAGCACCACCTTAACACAATGAAGGCATCTGGTGCACCCCTCAGGATTCAATGAGTTCTTCTCATAAGAAGAAAAACAATGATGAGCTCAACAACATGGAGAGCAGGAGACAAATGAAAACAAATCAGAAGTGAGGAATGTCTTCTTGTACATGCATCCCAAGTGTGCATGGGAGCAAGAAAGTTCCGTAGCACTGATGTCTCTAGGCAATCACCACCATATCTCAACTGTTCTGGTAAAGAGTCAGTACCCTATGTTGAGCTTGTTCTTGTTGAGCTCCCTTTCCAGGTTGCCAATTAGAGTGTCAATGCTCTCCTGCAGGTCCCGCAGGTTGACCCTGTTGCTTAGGACTGGGCTAATCTCCTGAATCTTCATGTAGGCCTGGTAGGTGTGCTCTTTGGGTTGGTGCTCCTCGTGATCAGGGAGGATCTGATCGCAGGGTCTGGTGGAAACAGGTTCCTCCACTTGTAGCTTGTCCAAAACTATTGTATTCTCTTCCTCACTCTCTTCCTCTTCCTCCTCTATCTGCATTTCCTCAACCCTCTCCACTCCCTCATCCACCTCGGGCAACTCTTGTTCGGAGATTACATCTCCAGTACCCTTTGATAAGTCCTCCTGTCCTGCGTTTGGAGACTCTTCGCTGGGAACGTCGTCATAGTCTGCCTCCTCTGGGCAGCTCGGTTGGAGGTACGTTTCCTGGCATCCACTCCAGTCCCCAGCATAACGGTTACTGGGACTGTCCAGGCGGCCAGCTCTGGGCCGCAAAACGCCTGCCATATCCGCCTCGGTTAGATTCAGCACCTGTGGACGCTCTTTCCTCCTCCTTACGGCAGCTTTTGCTGCTGGGAGCAACTCCACCGGGCAAGGAACCGGAGAAGAAGATTTACCCTGAGCGTCCACAACTGTAAGAGAAAGACAACAAACAATGGATTTAATCATTTGATTATAAATCAACAACACATTTCATATAATGAGAGAATATATGGAATAACCAGTGCTGGGGAAAGTACTTTGAAAGTGGCCAAGCTTAAAGCAAGTCAAATTTGAAAATGGTAAGCTACTAACAAAAAGCATCTTACTGCAGTGAAGCTAGTACAGGAGGTATCTTTGCACACATATAAGATGATATAAATCATTTTATTATGTATTTAGTTACTCCCCAAAACTGGCAATAATGTACGCAGTTTTATTATGAAACACTTTAAGCATGCAGAACAAATGAGATACAAATAAACTCAAAAATCCTAAATCTGACACCAACCCAGTTGGTGTTGGCTAAACCTCAAATACTTTTTGTTCAACACAGCCAAACTCTATAAAACCCTATACTAAACTTGCCACAACTGGTAGATCTGGTGAAGGCCAGGAAAGCGGCAGAACAGTGGCCAGCTATGATTATTTTTAGCTTCTATTTGAACAAATCTGCGTGCTAGCAAGATATTGAGATAGTGTCATGAAGGGATAGCTGAGGACACACAAAGCACACCCGTTTAATCCTGTTTACCTGTCCCGATCTGCCCTCTAAAACCTCTGAGGACTTTAGCTGTGGCCTACATGTGATGGGACAAGTAAAATAAACAAACACAAATCAATGGACAACATACAAAGAGATCTATACAATAAGCTTTGCAGCTCTTAGCCTTAACAAATTATGTTATTTACAATAAAAGTACTTAAAGAATGTTAAAGCAGGCTAAAGGCAAGAATTTCAATGTACACAGAACCTGTTCAGCAGGCTGGTTTTAACTTAGTTAACTTAGCTTAGTTAATCACCTGACATCATTTGCATTGTTAATCAAGTTCTAAGTTCTGTTTAAATAATTTGATAAATAAAAATTACATTTAAGACTTTATGTTCAGTTTAGACTTATGTTTTTATAAGTTTAGACTTGATGTTTAGATATTTTTAATATCTAATTTATAGTAGTAGTAGTAGTAGAAATAATTTTATTATTATTATTGTCAGCATAATTATTTTATTTTATGAACTTTATGAACAAATTAATAAATATAATGATAATACTTACGATAATTTTTTTTTAAATTATCAAAATAATTTATATATAATAATATAAAATAATAACAATATTTTCTACACTAATAATAATTAGTATATAAAATTACAGTATATATATTAAGTATATAAACTTGCTTTATATAATATATAACAAGTTTAGACTTGATGTTCAGATATTTTTACTGGAAAAATTTTCCAGTAAAATTTAATTTATTTTTTCCAGAAATTTTCTCATTATCATTGTACATTGTCCTGGTAGGCTACTTTTGTGTGCTTTTCTGTTGGTAAAACCGCAAAGTTAATGCAACTCTGACAACAAATACCCTGCAGAAAATTTTTATGTGCACATAATGCAAGAAAACAAACACACTGACACTGAAGAATATGCATCAATATGCCCAAGTGGAGACGCACACAGTTTGACACACAAGCAGACAAAAAGACGGTCGTCCCAGCGCAGGCCTCACGGGAGATTCTCCACGCCTGACGGAGGCTCTATTGCAGCGAGAGGCCCCTCTAAACGGGCCGATTGTTCTGAGGGTGAGGCGGGCGGGTCGGCCGGAGTTGAAGGTTAAGACAGGAATGCGCGTAATTATAGACTGAGGTTTACTGTACCGTTCCTGCGTGCTGGAGGAAGTCACGCAACACAGCGGGGCAGAAATCTGTCTGAAATCACAGCCTGTGGCGGGACGCAACAGTTTTATGAGACGACCCCGAGACACACAACAGACACACATGTGTTGTTTTGAAGCCGTATGACGTTCTTGCTTTTGTGTGGGATAAATGTACCATACAGGGTCCAAAAGTTGCACAAAAACTACTTGCAAATGTCCGGTGTATTATTTCATTTAAAAACGGGTAGATACTAGTACCACCACCTAAGACTGAATGATGATCAAACAAATGTAATAGCAATTTTTCTGTTGTTCACACTGTTGTTTTTAATAATAATAATAATAATAATAATAATAATAATAATAAATTATTGTTAGTATATAATAATAATAATAATAATAATAATAATAATAATAATAATAATAATAATAATAATAATAATAATAATAATAATAAATTATTGTTAGTATTAATGTCAGCATATTTTTAAACTTATTAATTTAAATTTAAAATCAATTAATATATAATAATAATAATAATTAATTACATTTATATAGCGCTTTTCTAGGCACTCAAAGCGCT
>NW_015636554.1:73255-87716 GCF_001515625.1 Sinocyclocheilus rhinocerous
ATATATATATATAACAAATAATTGTTCAAATTAAACTAAATTCGATAAGATTATTGTACTGTAAAATAAAAAAAAGATTATATAATTTAAACAACAACAACAACATATTATTATTATCATTGTTATTGTTGTTAAAGAACAACAGTAAAATTACAACACTAATATTCAACACTGTCTTAATTTCTTTGCTTTGTTAAACCATAGCTTTTATTTTGGCAAAAAAAATTTAAATAAAAAAATGCAGGGTGACTTTAAATCTTCTCTTTATTTCCATAATCAATTTATAAATGATTCCCATTACAAATTTGCGAAGAAGCACCATGAAAAAATCCCAACACCTTTCTGCCTCACACCTCCTTTTGTGTTTCACGTGAGAAAGAAAGACTGGTTTGAAACGAAGTGGAACGGGACGGTGTGTGTCTCACCTGGCCAGAGCTGGAGCAGGTAATGAAGGACCTCGATGTGTTTCTTGAAGTGCAGAGCGCTGGCAAGCTCCTCGGAGTCGATGAAGACCCGGTTCCCGTGGCAGGACGCCTCCTGTCTCTGGCTGAGCAGAACCGGCCCGAAACACACTGCCAGGTTCTGACAGGTCATTTTATTCACCTCGTGATGGGACGCCACGCGCTTCAGGTGATCCAGAAGCTTCCGCAGGGTCGCCTGAGCACAAACACACACGTGTGTGAGAGATCAGAAACAGGACAGCAGATGGCTTCCTTCCAGAACGCTCCGGTACCTTCTCAACCTCCGGCAGGAGCTCCAGTGAGCTGACGGCGTGATCCGAGTCGGCCGGGTCGTTCTCGCAGCCGCTGCTTCCCATCTGCAGCGGCCTCTTGGCCATCGAGTCCAGAACAGACTCGTACAGCTGCTTGGTGATGAGAGGATGAGGAAGCTCACGGAGAAAGTCCTTCAGCACGCCTGCAGAGAGATTATTATCAATGTTGAAAACGGTTGTGCTGCACAATATTTTTGTGGAAACTGTGATGCATTTTATTTTTCAGGATTCACAGATGAATAGAAAGTTCAGAAGAACAGCTTTTATTTGAAATAGAAATCTTTACTGTCACTTTTGATCAATTTAATGTGTCCTTGATGAATAAAAGCACAAAAAAACAAAAACAAAACTTACTAAGCCCAAATTTTTTAATTGTCATGCATAATATATCACACAGCTCTAGTCCTCATTACAACACTGACCTCAGTTTTCCCGCTAAATGTTACACTCTGTTCCTTCTGTGTGTGTGTTTGATGTGTGTATGTTTGATGTGTGTGTGTTTGATGTGTGTGTGTGTGTGTGTGTGTCTGTGTGTGTGTGTGTGTGCGCGTGCGTGCGTGTGTGTGTGTGTTTGTTGTGACACTCATAGAGCTGAAAACAAAGAAGCTGCTGGCCTTGTTACTGTGTGTATTTTGCAAGCTTTGTGTTGACCTCTGGTTAATCTCATTCACACAGGCCGTATGACACACACACACACACACACACACACACACACAGGTTCATTCACATTTCATCTTAATACTCCAAAACTAGACTTCAAGTAAAATGGTTTTAGTTCAGTGTGAAATCACAGCAAACGTGTGTGACTGTAGCATGTGTGCATGTAAGCGTTCACATTCAGTACCTGTAATGACGTTAATATCAGGGAAGTTGTTTTCCGAGAGCTCGACGAAGTGACTGTCCCTCTCGAACGCTTCCCGCAGCTCCTTCTTCACCGCAGCCGAACCGCACAGACGATACAGACCCACCACCTGTCAGTCAAACACACAACCGTCATACAACAGCACAAATCTGATCCGTCAACAACACCTAGAACCATCATGCAATGCTGAAATTAAAACCACCACTGTAGTAATTAAGAGGAATCAGCTCTATTTTGTATACAGTTAGTAAATATATATATACACACACACACACATTTAATGATTTAATAATTATTTTAATTTAATTATTAATTTGTGAGTATTATTGAGAAATGTCAGAACACATTTTTATCTGTGTTGCATATTTTTATTAAAATATAATAATACAATAATAATACTCAAAAAATGTGTAAACTAATTAAAATATTAAAGTAATAATAATAATATAATACTCAAATTAATAATTAAATTATTTAATACATTCATTCTTAAAATATTTATTATTATTATTATTAAAATCCTGCAAAATACAGATGGAAATGTTCGATAAGGTCTGACAAAGAGTGAAATGTAAAGCCTGGTTAAAGATAAATGAAAGACATCAAACGGTTTTCTCCCTCCAACTATGTATCAGTACAGTACCAGTACAAGTGCATGTGAGTAAAAGTCTTTAACTTAAGCCTTCTTTTTGTTGCACAAGATGTAAAATTATGACAGCCTGCACGTAGAAGCACATCTCCTTATTATCCAATTCTTAAAAAACATTTCCTGTTGGCTGGTCGGAAAGACTGCAGGTATGGAAAGATCCGGAGTCTCAGCTGGCATGAATCCGGACCAGCTCACACCTGCAATCCAGCTCAACACAGAGTCTGACAAACAACTGCAGTACAAACCTGCACATTCACAACACATTCATTAATTCAAATGACTTCTAGCGCCTGCTGTGGGCGGAGTTAAGAACAGAGAGAGCCAAACAGATTCAGCACTCATTGCAACTGCCTAATGCATACTACACTACATATACTGCATACTATTTTTAAAAATTAAATAAGCATTATGCAATGACAATGCATAACGCATAAATAAACAAATGCACAAAAGCATAAGTGCATAAACACAAACAAATGCACAAATAAATGCATAAAAGCATAAATAAAATGCATAAATAAAAGAATTTAAAAATACAAAAATAAAGGCAAAAATGCATAAATAAATGCAAAAATAAAGAAATGCATAAATAAACAAATGAACAGATGGATAAAAAAATAAATGCATAAATAAAAGCATGAATAAATACAAAAATAAATGCAAAAAATCATAAATAAATGCATACGTGCGTAAATAAATGCAAAATTAAACAAATGCTAAACTAAATGCATAGGCCTAACTGACTAAATAAATATAAATTATGTATGTATTTAATATACAGTATATATTGCACACAATTTAGTACGTAGTAAGCTAGCATTTCATTCCAAACACAGCCTTGCACATTCTGCAATGATTTAGAAGCACAAGCTACAATAAACAGAAGAAATTCCCTACAATGTGAAACAGCACCTTGATTCAGACCAGTGATGTGTGTGTGTGTGTGTGTGTAATTCTAAAAATGTCACCCAGAGGAAATAATAGCTTGACCACAGTCTTGTTAAAAACAGCTGAAGAGTTTCCTGAATCCACTAAAACCTTCCTCTTTTCTTCCCCTAGTAAAGGACACATCCTGGTTCTGGGTTGGTCTTCAATTTTAGCTTCGCCTGTAACTCTGCATGTGACTGCAGATTCAACGCTACCGCTAACGTAACATGCATTAAACCCAAAGAGGAATTTTTTATTTGGGCACAAGCCAAATGGCTAAACATGGACTCAATGCTTGGTTTCCGGAGCTGCTCTTCAGTAGGTCAAACTTTAGAGGTCACAGGCTGATTCATAAAATAACCGTTCGAAATGAACCTCATAACTCAAAACTCCGAGGCACAGAAAGTATATTTTAAAGTTATGAATTCAAAAGAACAGTTCACCCAAAAATTTATTGTGTAATCTTGAAAATATAAATTGCAATTTTGTTGTATGGAAAAGAGAATACTCTGCATATAAGAACAAAAATTCAGAGAAAAAAAAGAGACAAAATGTTCATTTTGTAGGTGAACTATTCCTTTAAATAGGCAGGAAGGGCTGTGGAAAAACCCTCACGGCACACAGCTAATCATTTACCCGCACAGGTTGGTGGTTTTCCCCTGCCCATAGTTCACAAGAAACATTCCTTTAGCATACGTGACCTGTGCATGTTGTGCGCCTGAAGCCCCGAAGAGTGGCTTTCTTAAGACAAACTATACTGAGTTCAGGCTTTAGTAAAGAACTGTGAGCAGCTAAGCTCTGATATTAAACCAAGTTCACTTATTTCAAGAACAATTGGTTGAACTGAATATTTTTTGAATATTTACTGTGAAATTCCACAGTACATACTGCAGTATACAGTCCATAATTACTGTCTTAAACAGCAGACTATTAAACTAAACACTTAAACTATGTTGCTGTCACATGACCAAGCATATTTACATTGGCAAGAAACATCTAATTATCATCTCAGAAATAAATGCAATAATTGCACATTTATGCATCTCTGGTATCAGGAATACCACAGACTAGAGCTTCTGAAAAATGTCAGTTTTAGTAGTGTAGTGTAGTTTGTTTGGAGGTTAATAGCACTTACATACTGCACAGTATGTAGTGTATGCTTAAAAAATGAAGAAACCATTGTATTCAGTAGTATGAAGTATGCAATAATCATTATTTTGAAATAGTATGCTGCACTTGTCACTATTTATGCATAAATATACAAATGCATAAACAAATGCATAAATAAATGCATGAATAAATACATAAAAACAAGGAATAAGCTTGAAAATAGTATTCAATAGTATTAAGTATGCAATAATCATCGGTTTAAACTTGTATGCTGCACTTGTCACTATTTATGCATAAACAAATGCAAAAATACACAAATGCATAAATAAATGCATAATGCATAAATAAATAGATAGATAAATCCATACATATATAATTGCATAATAAAACAAATGCATGCATAAATAAAATAAAAACAAGGAAAAAGTTTAAAAAGTATGCAATAATCAGTATGCTGCACTTGTTACTTGACCTCACTACATTGCATGAATCCTTGAACCATCTTGTTGGGTTTGGCAATCAATGTAGTTGTTTGTTCCGAGGCTCACAACTCCTAAATATGAAAAACTGCACAGTTTTTAATGCATACTGCATACTAACTTAAAATAGGATCTGAAACACTATACAGTGTGCAACAAACATTTGTAGTATGTTACACTGTTGTCACACGACCTTGCTAGGTTGCATCATCTCAAAAAAGTGATGATTGGGAGTAGCACAAGAATAAGTAAAACCATGCTAAATTTAATATACAGATATATGGGCTTTAGCTGCAGATTTAGCATTCGGAGGCTGACAAAGCTCCACAAAGGGGTCAGCTGTGGTAAAAACACCCTCATGATCCCAGCAGAACTTTAAAGCTTTCCCAAAGGACCTACAAGAATTTTTACACCGATATGGGCTGAAAGTCTCTCTCAGCTGATCTAGAATCAGATTTTCCATGTGTGAGTATTGAGCTGCAGGGGCAAATCTGATCTGAGAACAGCAGTCGGAGTTGTTTTGTGGGTTGACGGCAGACACACTTAGCATTAAACTCTGGGTGACACTGTAACAGAGACAGATTGTGTGTGTGTATAACAGGGATGAATGGCCAGGACTTTGGCAATATGCCTGTGCACACAAACCACCGAGAGGCCTTGCTAAGCTTGTTTGTGTGAGTGTGTAATGTTCATGGACAAGGACTTTAGAACGGTTGGCGAGATCACTTTAACCGAAGCCTAACAAATGACAGAAGAGACCCATGGGCTACAATCACATTCCAAGCTTTAGTGCTCAGTTTTCCGGCTGTTCACATTATTTTGTAAATGTGGCCAATATCAGATTCAAGTGTAAACTGGTAACGGTCCTGAAATTACCCACATGCGCAAAAGAACAACAAAGGCGGCATGCAGCAGGCTGTCATACGGAAGTAAACATGGAGGCACTGAAGTCAGCATTTACACATTTATTTATAAGGTGATGTGCCATGGAAGCCAGACGAGGATAAGGGGAAAGAGAGCAAAGCTAGTCTTGTACAGTTTTTCCTCTAGTTTTGCTTGGAGAGAGCCGTCACCGTAATACTTAGGCGAACCTCACTGTCCCTGCACTGACTACCTCCGCAGCTGTCTTCCATATTAACCAAGTGACCAAAGAACTTCTGGTATGTAAAATCTTTGGAATGACTCCCGTCATCCAGAGTGACGTAAAAAGCAGCATGAACCGATATGACTGTTCAGACTGAGGTCACACTGCAAAACATTGGACTTAGGATGACATATGGAAGTGGCCCAAACCAGAATTGGAAAGATCAGATTCCACGTGGTTTGTGCTGTTCACACTTCTCGTACACGAGTATAAATTGTATTTGGGCCACTTTTAGGCCTGCAGTCTGAACGTAGCCATGGAGATACACTTCAAGGCAAAATACGTAATTTCTGGGCAACTAGTGGGACCAATTACAACTGCAAATTACCAAGCAAGTTTCCCCAAACATTCCTACTGCTCTTTCTGACCCATCATTGGTAGTCACATGCCAAACTCTTCGAAGACTCTTTTGAAGGTACCACAGTGAGACACTCTTCAGAAAGTAAATGTCTCAAATTCTTCTAGGACTCTTTTGAAGGTACCACAGTGAGACACTCTTCAGAAAGTAAATGTCTCAAATTCTTCTAGGACTCTTTTGAAGGTACCACAGTGTGACACTCTTTAGAAAGTCAACTTCTCAAACTCTTCTACAACCCTTTTAAAGGTGCCACAGTGTGACGTTCTTTTAAAAGTCAACATACCAATGGCTTACTTCTAGTTGCAGATTAAACATGAATAGAAGTACTTTGTTAAGTACTTTGACAGCAAAAGAATTACACACACTTCCCCTTTAAATTGGATATTTGGTTTGGAACTGCATGCAGGGTAAAGAACCATAAAGATCCGCTCCACTTACTCACCTGACAACCCCGCCTCTCGATCTCAGAGATGCATTTCTCGATGAGCAATGGAACCATTAATCCTGAAGCTTCCCGTTCCACCACGCGCCGAGCCTCTAGGCCAAACACCTGCATTTCATGATCCCCCTCTGGGCCATCAAGAGAGTTTTGCCTCTGCTCCATGAGGCTCAGCTTCACGTAGATCATTCCACGTGGTTCCAAGCGGACCGCAAGCTGGTGCGTCTTACTCACACGAAACAAGGTCGGAAGAACCACAGTTCCATGGCAGCACACTCGATTCCTTCGCGGAATTGACTCCCAACTGAAGACGACAAGTTTGAGGTGCTGAGCGTTCTCCAGCTCAATGTTGAAGGTGTGGTCCATATCCAGGAAGGCTGTCCGACAGGTCAGCAAGGCCGTGCGAGCTTTGTTTACAGAGTCCACCTGGATGGCGCAGTAGACGTCGCGAGAATCAACCCGCGGTGGCTTTAGGTCCTCTGCGCCATAGAAGTGCAGACTCATTAGTCCAGAGATGTACGTTAGGCACTTTGGCTGCTCAGAGAAACTGTACGAACGGAAGGCATCGATATCCAGCTCCGTGCCAGGGAGCTTCGGACTTCCGCCATTCCCATTGGGATCCCTGTCTCGGGCTTTACCGTTCTTTCTGTCCGAGTTTCCGTGCTTTCCTGACTTGGCTACAAGTTCGGGTGAGTCTCCATCACTTAGGTAACCTCCCTTACTGGCCGATTTGGGAACGCCACTGGTGTTGCTCCTTTTCTTATCAAAGTTGTGCTGCGAAGAAACACTGCTGTCCAGATGGTATCGCCAAATCACATTACCACTCGCCATTGCAGTCGTCACACCCGCCGGGGACAGTCTGGGCCGGGACTGGCCCAACTCTGCCATCCCATTGGCTCTAGGTGAGTGGGCCCTGGTTTCTGATTGGCCATTGCTGATGGCCACAGTGCTAGATGGGGTCCCTTTAACACTAAGCTTCCGACTCAGATCAGGCAGTTTCTTCATCTTCATGGACAGTTTTCGGACAGTCCGTGGTGACTTGATTTTATCAGGAAAAGACCAGTTGATAGCAGTGCTCCTTTTAGCTAGATTGGGACTAGAAGAGGGAGAAAGTCCACCAGTGGATTGCTCTGAAGGATCTGTGGAATGAAAGAGGAGAGTTTAATTAGCACATTGCCCAAGTCATTGATCATAGCGGACCCTCAGATGAACTCAATACCATTTGTGGGAATATGTTTTAAGTGAATCTTATACCACAAGATGAACAAATTCCTTATTCTGATGATCTTATAGACGCTTCAAGGTTTCAAGCAAAATTCTTTCCAAAACAGCAACAGTGATTTGGAATATTCAAAGCAAGATACTTTATTGGTAGAAGCTGTACAAACAAGAGTGCTTTAAGGACTTTAAAAATGTCACAATATATAGACATGTACAATGGAAATAAGCAGAATAAATGACTCCCATCCAAAATCAACGCATGTCCAAGGTGTAACAGTTAAAAACTTCTTACATCTTCAGTTCTTCAAAAAACATGTCATCAGTTATTCCTTTACCTAACCAAAACCCTTGTTGTGTGCTCGAAACAACCCCAATAATTGGACAATTTGACTCATTACCCATAATTCTTTACTATCCCTCCTGGCCTGTTCGCTCCTGTTAAGTCCACAGGATTCCCCTTTGCTCTACGCACATACACGCCATAATAATTATATATATCCCAAAAAGTCCCTTTCCAGTTCAGTCACACACATCAAAAACACAGAACATCTGTGGAACATTCCAGTGCGGAGCGATAAACCAGACTTTCGCTGTGGTTAAATTGCTCTATCAGCCTCAGCATAATTTGCTCTTGCTCTCTCGATTAGTAGATTCCTTTTACGAGGGACTTCTGGACCTGGGATGCAGTTATCGCCGCAGCGTGTTACCGCAGTCCATATGCAGTGGCTGACAAATCAGATTTCTTGAACATGCAACCCAGATCTGTCTCCTTCCTCTACCTCGTCCTCTCTTTCTCTCTGATCACATGGCACGTTCGTCTGCTTTACTACAACAGCGGCTCTGTTGCCACAGTTCAGGGCCTCCTTCAACACCCGCCGTTTGATCTGGTACTCACCCGCCAAGATAAAACAAAGACCCAATTCTGTTAAAGAGAGAGAGACATGCCAGCGTGAAGAGACCAAAAAAGAGGGAGGCAAGGAAAAAGAGAAAGACTGTTTTGAGAGAGACTGAGGTGGAGGAGACGGGACAGAGGTTCACACTTTGGGGTTGCAAGTGTGTGTGTCTTTTTAAAACGACAGTCCACACAAATATGAAGATTTTGTCATAATTTCTCGATCTTGTGTTTTGGAATAGGTCAGAATTAAACCTCTATAAATTCTGTCAGACTAAACTGGGTTAGAAAGACCCACTGAGTCCATTTGCACAATTTGAATGCTTAACTAGACAACTTACATTTATCTAGTTTGTTGTTTATCAGTGCATGTTATTCTGAAGAAAATTGTTTTTCAAAATGTTTTTTTTTTCTGCCTCTGAAATGACATTCCGTTCTGCTGATGTCACAAAGGCCATGTGGGAGGAGAACAATAATGCCAACCAATAATATCAGTCTGCTTTTCACAATCCAATCACACGGCACCAATTACTTACATAAAAGTAAATATAAAAATAATCCATACAAACTGATTGCAAGTGTGAATGAGATTTAAAGCTAATTTGATTTGAGGTGGATCGGAATTTTTTACTAAATATCTGTGTTTCACAGAGGCTGATCTATGACTAATCATATTTTAATCTTGATCATGATTTCTGCTTCTCTCAAATAATTGTAAGTATAATTGCCTGTGATTGGCTCACTTTTTTCTTCATTTGACATTTTACCATTTTCTAAGATTTTACCAGTTTCACAACATAAAGAGAGTGTTAATATTTATCATTTAAATATAATACATGCATATGAGTGGACATTCTGTTGATTTGTGATTATGAAAATGTTCAATAATTCTATTCTATTCTAATTCTAATGAAATGTAAAAAAGAACAATCGTGATTATAATGAGCAAAATAATCATGATCAGTTATCCATTATCCATTATCACACTTTTACACGGTTAAAAGTTGTAAATAAAATTACAGTACATTTTACAAGAAAATATTTCACGTTTAAAAATGTCATGTTTAATTCAATGTGTTATTTGCTGCAATTATTTGTTACATTTACTGCAATTTATTAGTGAAAATGGTTTCAAATGTATTTTTTTTTGTCAGTGTAGCTAATTTAACAGTATACATCCATACATGCAAGTGAAAACCTACAGATGTAAATATGCGACCCCTCACACACACACACACACAGGTTTGTTTTTATGGTCTATGGGGACTCTCCATAGGCGTAATGGTTTTTATACTGTACAAACCCCCCTCACACACACACACACACAGGTTTGTTTTTATGGTTTATGGGGACTCTCCATAGGCGTAATGGTTTTTATACTGTACAAACTGTATTTTCTATTGCCCTACACCAACCCTACCCCTAAACCTACCCCTCACAGGAAACTTTCTGCATTTTTAGATTTTCAAAAAAACTCATTCTGAATTATTTATAAGCCTTTTGAATTACGGGGACACTGAAAATGTCCTCATAAATCACCTTCTCGTTGTAATACCTATGTCATACCCATGTTATTATACAAATTTGTGTCCTCATAAACCACATAAACATGCACACACACACACACACAGAGTCTCAGGGGCCCAGATAAGGAGGCAAGGGTGCATTCCAAAACACACACCCCTGTTCTCGTCCACTCAGGAAACAGCATCTCTAATCAAAACACTAGATTTATTTAAAGAGTTTATATCCTGAAAATCTAATTTCTATTGACATACTGTAACCTTTTTGTATATGCATTGTGTATATGAATGGGTTAATAATGCTCACTCACTGACTGTGTGTGCATTTACTTTACATTTTTGATTGTGACAGGTGGTGAGTGGGTCGATCTGGTCACCAGTCACACTAATTATAGAGTGTCAGAAGACATTTTACAGCCTTAAATCTGACACACACACACACACACACACAAGTGTGAATTTGAATTGAACTGCTCACACCCCGCAGGATGTTGAAATGGAATTTGAATAGTAATGACAGGAAGAGGAATTTACTGAATTACAATTGAATGAAATTCAAACAGAGTCACACAATAGAGGGCTGCCATTTGCCCAACACAAGCTCCAAAATGTAAATGATTAATCATTAATTTGTAAGGCGTTACTCCCTAAATAGGAATGTAGAATATATTTTTATTATATTTCTGTAAAATAAGTTTAATACTTTTTTGACAGCTATCAAAACATTGTTTTCAGATAATTTTACAAAACACACACACACACACACACAGACACACAGACACACACAGACACACACACACACACACACACAGACACACAGACACACACACACACACAGACAAACAGACACACACGCAACACTCACAAGGTCAGGGTGAACTGCTGCCTTTCGCAACGCCACACTCAGATCCGGTTACCTGCCACCCATGGGATTGTGGGTAATATTATCGTCTCCATGTCATCACTATGACATGTAAAAGCCGTGCGAGCGCTCAGACGTCTCTGTTTGTGTCGCTCGTGTTTCGGAGGGGTGTTGGGACGGGAGCTAAAGTCAACAGCACAGGAGGAAAGATCCGGAATGGAACACAGCACAGCATTCAGAACAGAGCCTAAAACACACACACACACACACTCACACGCACGCACACACACACGCGCACACACACGCACAAACACACACACACTCTCACACTCTCACTCACACTCACGCACACACGAGCACGCTTCTCACACAAACGTGGCAGAAGCTGAACCAGTGCACTGAAGAACTTCACATCAACACTGAAGAGTCACAAAATGACCTTTAAAAGACAAACAACCATTTCGCTTTTGTAAAGTAACAGTTTCAAGTGAAACAAAATATTTGACCAAAAAAAACATTGATTTTATCCAAAAAGTGGACTTTATGTTCCGGGACAGATCCAGACCTGGACTGTGTTCAGAAATCAAAATAGCACACTAACATACTGCCTGTGCTATTTCCACAGTGTGCATCGAATACCTGCATGAGCTACTACATTTGCTAAAGTGTGCATTATACAACAAACCACACAATGCAGTGCACTTGATTTCACATATCATGTGACCAGTGTTATTTGAATATTATTCATATACTATTATAGTTTTTATGCATATTTTGAATAAATATTTTTTTATTTTATACTTTTTTTTTAGTACCTTTTAATGTGCTTTTGTCATTTTTATTAGTTTGTTCATTTTAAATACTACTATTTAGTTTTTTTATTTTAATTTTAGTTTATCTTGATTTGTGCTTTTATCATTTTTATTAGTTTGTTCATTTTAAATACTACTATTTCGTTTTTTTATTTTAATTTTAGTTTATCTTGATTTGTGCTTTTATCATTTTTATTAGTTCTTTTTTATTTTATTTTAAATAATACTATTAAGGTTTAATTTATTTTTTATTACAGTTTTAGTTTTAGTTCCATTTAGTATTTAATTTTATTTTATTCCCAGTTAGTAATTTTCATAAATATAAAAATAAAATAAAAAATAGAAACGTTGCCTTCACAACTAACAGTAATAAGTTTGTTTTTCATCTACAATTTATATTTTATTTTATTGTAACTTTATTTTTAAATGCGCAAATTTTTAAAAATGATTTATTATAGTTTTTATCCATCTTTTTAACTAGCTTTTAATTTTATACTTTCAGTTTTGTGCTGTTATCAATTTTATTTGTTTTTGTTTATTTTACTTGTTTATATCACTATTTAGGTTTATTTCTGCTCTAATTTGAGCTTTTATTTATTTTATAATACATTTCAGTACTCCAACTTAAACTAAACTTTATTTAAGATTTATTTCAATTCGCAAAATGTTTTATTATTTTTAGTTTTAGTTAACATTAATAACCCTGCATGCGACAACATTTTTCTGTACTACTGTTTGCAAGTGAAATGCAATTGGTTTCACACGCTATTTTTAAAACACATTAAAGCACAAACGTGAGATTAAGCAGCAGGTTGATTTTTACACTCAAAAAGCTCAAATACGTCACAAAATCTAACAAACAGACAAAAAGTCACTTCATATAACAGAGCAGAAATTCGCCCTCTCAGATCCAACCAGACGCTAATTACAGGTTTAACATTATCAGCGTAATGAATGTGACCACATCACACGAGCGCTGGTCAAACAAACAGAGCCGACGCTAACAGACATTAACTCAAAGATGTGTTTGTAGCTAGTATTTCAGCTCAAGGGAAGCGTTATGCTGACAGCTTCACTAGTTCGCTGACAGGAGTCTTTAATAGACATGACTGCATTAGTGAATAATGCCACACATTCATACGATGCTAAACATAGAGCTGCGAGAGCCCTGAGAGCCAGAGATGATATGTGACCCTGGAGCACAAAACCAGTCATAAGGGTCCATTTTTCGAAATTGAGATGTATGCATCATCTGAAAGCTGAATAAATAGCTTTCCATTGATGTAAGGTTTGTTAGGATAGAACAATATTTGGCTGAGATACAACTATTTGAAAATCTGGAATCTGAGGGTGCAAAAAAATCTAAATATTGAGAAAATCTCCTTTAAAATTGTCCAAATTACGTTCTTAGCAATGCATATTACTAATCAAAAATTAGGTTTTGATATATTTACAGTAGGAAATTTACAAAATATCTTCATGGAACATGATCTTTACTTAATATCCTAATGATTTTTGGCATAAAAGAAAAATCTATAATTTTGACCCATACAATGTATTGTTGGCTATTGCTACAAATATACCCCAGCGACTTAAAACTGCTTTTGTGCTGCAGGCTCACATATGATACAAGCCAGAAAACCTGTGCAACGTTCCTTTAGCCTAGAGCTGCATGAACCGAAAACCATGATATGGCTTAGTGTGATTATTGATAAATAAATGCGCTGTGTGTTTAAGAGTGAAGCGCGGCACTGTGTTCATTGACACGCGAGCAGCTCATGATCCGGTGTTTTCAGTATCTTTGTTCACAGTAAATTCTGCTTCATGTGAACTCATCTCTGTTTCTGAGTTTGGGAGGCTCATAACCTGCATCTGAAAACACAACATGCGCCAAACATGTTCACAAACTTGTAATAAGAAGTGCTTATAAACCTTTTATTAAGCTTTAAGGGCTGCCTGTGGTTTTCCAGCAAAATAAAAGCGGTTTAACCTTTGAAAATTAGGAAATTAATACCATGGACATTAATATTCCAATTTTACTGTTGCTCTGTAAAAAAATATTTAAAATAAAATAATAATAATTGTTATTATTATTCCATTTTTTCTTCACACGTCTCATTTTGTTTAATATTTTTTGTAACAAACATAAAATAACATTAATTATTATTACTAATATTATCATTATTATAGCGTTTTTTATATATACCGGTAATCACATATTTTGGGGCCAAACTGTGCAGACTTACAAACAAGCAAAAACTGTACAAAATGTTTATTTTTTTATTTTAATATTTTATTTTACAAGAAAATTCAAAATTCAAAATTTCACATTTAACATATAAAATTATTATTATAATTTTTATTACTATTATTATTATCATTATTATATATATTTTTTATTATTTTATAGT